>NW_019384393.1:464270-676245 GCF_000671375.1 Centruroides sculpturatus | reverse complement strand
TATTTTTTATTTATTATTTTCTCTTTTCTTTACTTCTTTCCCAACATTTGTTTTCGGATTATTTTGCAATTGTCATCTGCATGTAACATCAATGTAATCGTTTCTGTAACTTCTTGCCTGATTATGCCAAGTGGTATCAGGCTAAGTAATAAAGATTATTTGATGATGATGATGATCTCGCAGCCACTAAACAATATAATTAATGTAAATAAAAATAGAATTGTTGGGTATTAATGTATTGCGGCTACGGCCGCAACTATGTAATCATAACTACCTGCAAAGCAGGGTTAATTAAAAGAGGAGTACCTCAAGACCGTAGTATTTAATGCTACAGGTCAAAGGGTATAGGTCAACATTTTACCTATAGTGCTCCACTATAGGTAAAATGTAAAATATGTAAATCTCGCAACATTCTTGTAAACAAAAGTAATTGTTTAGTGCTGACATGCCAATTTTTATAAAAATTTAAAAATGAGCAATATTCACTGAATGAATGCATTTTTGTTGGTTAAACATAGGTAGGTTCCAATGTTTAACCATGTTTATCAAAATCATAAGATTTACCATAGGATTTATCAAAATCCTATTGCCAACCTCAAACAGCTCTAATCTGTTATCAAAGCCGAGATTCAAGCCATTCCTAATGACATTCTGATGAATGTGGTTGCTGGTTTCAAGCATCAATTACAATCCCATATCACCCACCAAAGAGAGACTTCAAAAACTGCATCAACTAATTACCTTTGATCTCAAAAGTATATATATATATAGGGCTTAGGGTTGTTTAATATACTTATAGATATTGATATGTATAAAATTTACAGTAAACAATACTAAATAACTACTAAAATTACTAATAAATCATTCAGTAACAACTGCAATTATTGAATCATTTTTGAATTTTCTCTGCACTTTGAAATCTTTAAAGAATAAATATTTCTGCAAATTATAATAATATTTTTGTTTTATTTTGTCTAATAAATGTATTGTATGTTATTATCTACTTCACATTAGATGACCATTTAAGTGTGGTATAATTATACTGATATGAAACATTGCTATTTTAGTTTTACAATATTATCGTACTAAGAGAAAAACAATTCATTTTATATATATATATATATATATATATATGTGCAAAGATTAAGATTATTAGATTATAGCTGATCTTACCCATTTTTACCAGATGCAAAAATTAGGTTCACTCTCTTCCAAGACTAATTAGAGAATTTTTAGATAGGTCTAAAAATATGTTCGAATTCCCGCAAAAACGCAAAAAACTGCATCTAAAATAGTACAGTAGAATCCGAGTTCAAGGTGATCCTTAACCTAAGAAGGAATTTAAGAAGTATCCTTAATTCCTAAGAAGGAATTTCCAAAAATCCCTTCTTAGTGTGCCTTCTTGTGACATACCCTAATTATGTACCAAATTTCAACTTTCAACCCTAACCGTTTGGGCTCTGTGCCCAAAATTATTATTATTAACCCATCTCAGTTATAAGATTTGTTTTGTTGTAATCAATGTAACATAATTGATCGTTTATAAGTTTTTGTTAATAATTCTTTATTTCTTATGTTTTTTCATACTCGATGTAAAGTTTGTCATTCAATACCATTTCATAAATAAATATATTTCAACTCTGATTTTCTGGATCCGCCCCTGCTAAGAAGTCAATTGACTGTATAAACATATCAATAAATATTTTGAGTAGAACAGAAAAATAAAAGCAAATATTAAAGAATTTTTTTTTAATTACAAATTTAATTCTTTGTATTCTGTGGATTAAATTTTCTATTATCCAACATTAACTTCTTTTTCATTCTATATTTCAAAAAATCAGTTTTTGATAATCTAAAAATGGCTGTAAGGCATACATACACAAACATAGTGTATACGGTTTGATAACCTTACCAAACAACCGTAAATGATATTTAAATTTTTTAATTTGTAGAGATTTAATTATTTTTTAAACTACAATATCAGATATTCATAGATATTTTTTTATATTTATAGTTGTTATCATTTATTTAAAAATGAATGATTTATTTTTTTATCCATTTGTATGTGCGTATATGCACACACGCACAGGATACACAGGTGGCCCAAAAGTCAGTTAAGGGAGATATTTTTAAGAATAGTTAAAACTGGTTTGGAACAGCTGCATGTTGTTTATATTACAGCTGTTTTTAATAAATAGAACACGTGTTTCAAACCAGTTTTAACTATCCTTAAAGCAATTTTTAAAATATATTTTGGTTAACTGACTCAGGGACATTTTTACTATAAGGCAAATCTAGGTGATCACCTTGGGGTGCCGGCCGTACTCATAGCAAAGAAAAGATGGATCATTAATTAGTGTTAATTAATGAAAATTTAAAAAATGTTCATAATGATATTATTTTTATAAATATTCACATGCATGGGTGTATATATATGTTTGTGTGAATATGATGATGTATATATATATATAGACAATGTACAGGTGCACCTACATTTTCTTTGCCTAGGGGCATCAGATACCCTTGTGTTGCTCTGGACTAACTTTTGAGCTACCCTGTATATTATACATAAATGCTATACTGATAAGATAAAGTTAAATTTCAGGATATGCAAATTTAATCAAGCTTTTTTTGTAGAATGTTTTTGTATAGATAGGTGAAAACATTTTTAAAAAGCTGACTATTTATCCTAAGATTGGTTTCAATCATTTTTAAGTTCTACATCTCTAGAACTATACAATTTCTAATTTTAAAATTATAGAATCCAAAGAATGCAATTAGAATTGCTAAAAGGATTTGTTCATATAATAAAACTAATCTTAGATAAACAGTCTGAACTTGAATATTAATTATAACTTTTTAAAAGTTGATTTCATTAATGTTTTATATNTATATATATATATATGTGCAAAGATTAAGATTATTAGATTATAGCTGATCTTACCCATTTTTACCAGATGCAAAAATTAGGTTCACTCTCTTCCAAGACTAATTAGAGAAATTTTAGATGGGTCTAAAAATATGTCTGAATTCCCGCAAAAAACCGCATCTAAAATAGTAACAGTATAATCCAAATTCAGGGTAATCCTTAACCCTCTCCCTCTCCCCCATGGAGGGGGGAATTTTGGAAAATCCCTTCTTTGTGTACATTTTCATGATGTACCCTAACTGTGTACTAAATTTCAATTTTCAACTCAACCATTTGGACTCTGCACTTATTATTATTATTATTATTTACCCATCTCGATTATATTATAAGATTAGGATCAAATTTATGAGAAATTTTGTTTTTACTATTCTATTTATTGGATATCTAATATAAGAAATGATTAAAATCGTTATTCAATTTTAACTGAATAAATCTTTAGTATTTAAAAAAATTTTTTATTTAAGTAACCTAAAAAATAAAAAAAATCAAAAAATTTTTCATTATAATGGAGAATTAACTTACTTGATGATAACCTTACTTGAATAAAATGATTAATTTTAAATTCTAAAATCTAAAAAAACTTGTTTGAAACATTATATTTCGAATTTTTCAAATTTTCAAATTTGGAACAAATTCAAATATTCGTTCAAATAATATCGGATATCTAATTTCAAATATTTATTCGAATTAATTTATTTTGAATTTATTGTTTTTGGGTTACCCGAAAAGTGGAAATGATTAAAATATTTATTAATTGCCAAAATTTATACTATATGTGCCACTATTTACTTTCCTTCTTTATTATTTACACTTTATACTGAAACTAAAACTAACTCTCTCCTCCTCTTTCCTCAGGGGTGGAATTTCCAAAACTCCCTTCTTAATGCACATTCTCATGGTATACCCTACTAAAACGCAGTCAAAAATGCAAAAAACTGCATTTAAAATAATACAGTGGAACCACAGTTCTTCAGAATAAGCCTTAATCCTTTCTTTCTCCCACGCAGGGGAGAATTTTGAAATATCCCTTAGTATTTTCTCATGATGTATTCTAACTGTATACCAAATTTCAACTTTCAACTCCTAACTGGGCTCTGTGCTTATTATTATTATTGTTATCATCATCATTATATACATCTCGATTATATATAGATTTTGCACTTTATTTTTATACTTTGCATATTATTTTTCACTTTTCAATCATTTATAATTAAATGTATATACAGACACATTTCAACTTATAACAGTGACTCCATTTATACAGCCAAGCTGTCTAAATGGAGTCTTGTTATAGTTAATAATCTGCTGTGATCTGAGTATTGTAGAGATTATGTGGTTATATGTATACCTATATAACTGGTAGCAGAGTTGCTTTGTTGTTTCAACCATATGCACCTTGCATTCCCAATTTAGTTACTACAAATAATGGGATGACCGATGTAATTTTGAATAGAAATATGTCAAGGTATATATGTATATAAGTGTCATTTTTATACAAATATATAAAAGGGAATATTTATATATACTGTATATTTAATTATAAATGATCAAAAAATAAAATATATTAATTCTAATTTATAAAGAATTACTTGACTAAATAAATATAAATTAACCTTTCAAATTAATATTTATTCAAAATTGATAATTAAATTCTGATGATTTTTATTAGAAAAAACAAAATTATATTCAATAATTAAATAAGTTTTATCACCATCAACAAATAATATGTATCTAACAAACTGAATCAAGTAAATTTTAAATCTTTAATAAAATCTTAAGGTATTAAATAAATAATTTTTATGCCAATAAAATATTTTAATACAAACAAATGCTTTTAATTATTTATATAACTATCATCAGTGTTAAGAAATAATAATGACCATATAAATAGTTACATTTGTTTATAGTAAAAATTTTATGCAAATAAAAACTTTTCTGATTATTACGAACATATTACAATAAAAATATCAGAAAACTGGAGCAAAGATGTGACTTCTTTGAGCATTTTAAACAATTATGTAGAGAATGTGAACAGAATTAAATAAATATAATTTTGCAAGAAACAGCAACTGAAAAAATTTGCTACTTGTAATACTAATTATACATATATCAATCCAAATAGCAAGAACAGTGGATTCTGTTTAATTGGAGCGAACTGGGACCTGAATAATTTGTCCTGATTAAGAAGCTGTCCCAATAAAACAAATTTTAAGCAAACAGACAAAATCTTATATAAAAAAAGAACAATGAAGACAAAAATCATTTATTAAACAATATAATTAATATTCAGTGTAAATAATATATGTAAATAAATTTAAATTGAAAAATAATATATTAAAATATAATCATTAAACAAAAAAAAAACAATTATTTTTGCAGAAATTTATAGAGCATATCTTGATGCATTTTCTTCATAATATGCAAGTGGACAAAATCAGTGTAGGCATCACAGAAATGAAATTTCCTTCATTTCTATCTTGAATAAATTATTGTCTTAGTTCAGGAATACATTTTCTGGATTCCTAGTCACTAAGTCTTTATCAGGAGTACTGTCTCCATCACTATCCTTATTTTCTTTACTTTTTAGGTGTTTCCCCAAAACAATTTGTTCAAAAATTGTATCTACACAATTCTCATTTTCACTGCAACATGAAAGGTTTTTATCAATGTATTTCTTTAATAAATTTTTTATGAATTCTTTGTGATTTCTAACATTTTGTAATTCATAAACAAATTCTATATTTTTATATAGTATAGTTATTGCTTACATCTGACATTTCCTGTACCTAAGTCTTAAAACCATAATGAGAAATGCAGTTTTGAATTGTGATACTATTTACTTTTCTTAAACTTCAGTGGCATATTGTATTGTTTGTATAGTAGTAACCTTGGAACTAATTTCATCTGCTTTTGTAGATAATGTTAAGATATTTTCTTCAATTGCTTCAATTGAAGAAATTATTGTACTAGCTTTCCACAACATAAACTTTTCAAATTTCTTATGATTCTCACATCCAACAGTTGTATCAAAGAAATGTGGTATTAGCTAAAAGAAACTCCAGATGAATGCTTTTCAAACACTCTACACGAGGATAAGCAACAGAGTTTTGAAAAGTGTTTATTTCTTTTTCTGCAGTTCTGCATCCAACTCATAAGTCATTTCTTCAATTGTAAATAGTTGATTCTAAGATCTTAAAGCACTGAGGATTAGTGTGCATTCCAATGACTAATAACTTTCATATATCAATTCATGACATATTACAGTAGCATAATACAATAATGCAATCCATTGCTTTTTTTTTAATCTGACAATACTTCACTTCATGTTTATAACTGAGGAAACCATCTGGGGTGGTGAAATAAAACAGTCCTGTTTCATCTGCATTGTAGACTTGAACAGGACTAAATTTCTGCGGCATTTCAGGCAACTTAATTGATTTTCACTTTTCGGCACTTTTAGTGTCAGCACTGTTTTTTCACCATATGCCCCCTTTATTTTATTTCATATCTGGTTTTCCTTTGTGATGACCACCTATCTATAGCTTTGAAATTCATATGACCCATCTTTGTGGCTAACTCTTCTGGTTTAGATTTTAACATTGGCCCATTTACATACTCCTGTTTATGCTGTCTCAATAAAGTGGTGGAATGTGGGTGTCCCAAATAAATGAAGTAAATATGCCTTATATTATCTATCTTGTTTCCGTCTTTCAATATATGTCCCAAATAAATGACAATGCCAATTAATTGGAATGTACTATATATTGCAGAGTTCATTCAGCAGTTTTAAAAGTAGTAATTGATCAACAGAAAGAGGCATTCTACTGATAAATAGTGGAGTCAAAATCTGCTAGCATTTTGGATTAAAGGAATCAAATGTGGTAATTTTTTATTAAAGTAGAAGAAAGAAAATTACAAAATATTGAAATTCCATAATAAGCTTTTTTGTTCATGAAAAAATCATACAAAGAATATGTCAAAATCTTTTCATTTACAGCAGTGATGAGCAATTTTCTCTGTTTGCAGGTTGCAAGTGAACTTTGTAGGTTTCCAAGAGGCTGCATACATTTTTCTTATGGAGATGCAGGCTTTAAACTGCTGAGTAACAACATAGACCTTAACTGCCAGGTACAAAAATAACATATGCTAATAATATGCAAACTAGAAATATATAGTTTATTCTCATCTTTTCACTAGTTAAGTTTAGTTTGAATATCTTTGGCATGAATATCAGCTAAATTAGGATTGTATAATGGCACATGACAGAAAACAAGAAAATAAAATTACGTTGCATGTCCCACAAGCTGCACATAGCTATTGGAACTACTCAACTAATTTACAGTGACATTTTTTTTAAAATTTAAATAAAGAAGAAAAAGGATTGGAAAATTAAAGTGCAATAAAATGTTCAAAAACAAAGAAAAATCTCTTAGAATTGCTGTTTCATAATAATGAAAACTGCACTCAATGTTTATGTCTCCTTGGACATGTAGTACTTGGTTTTATATTAATTATGACAATTACTATTAGAAAAAGTCACTCTCTCTAGACATGCTCAACTTACTTAAAGTTATGTCTAATCTTTCACTGATTTTCTTCATGATGCATGACTTACAACAGCACTTCACAATCTTTTCTTTTCCACTGTACACCTGCAGAAGAATCATGACACAGAAAATTGCTATAGCATTCATTATAATATCAAGGCAAATAGAAATGATTATAATCAATAAGTAAAGACAATTTTAAAGCAATTCAAAATAATTATTTATGAAGACTTTATAGTAAGAAATTAAAACAATAATGTTTGAATTTTTGCAAAATATCAGTTTAAAAGCAAAACCTTGAATAATTCTATATATATAATTTCAGAATATGACACAAATAAAAAACTATGCATTCAATAACTAACTTATGAAAAGGAATAAATAGTAAAAGATAAAGTTTTTAAATTATTAATTCTACTTATAATTAATTATTTGTGTTCTTTAAGTGTAGTGTAAGATATATTTAAGAAAAATTTTTTTAACTTAAATGCATTAATTTAAAAACATCCTTTATTTTTTTAGTTATTTAATAAGTTAAAAAAAACAGTTTACAATATACTCATATAATAACTGGAACACTTAACTAATAGAAATATTTTCCTCAAGCAAACTAACAGAAAATTAATTACAGTAATATTTTTCATATTGTAAACTGACTAAATACAATTTTACAAAAATACTTTTACTGCAATACTGTAATACAATTTTACTGCAAAAATACAATTTTACAAAATTATAGTTTTGAGAGTTTACTGCTATGACTAGGGTTCCTACACCAGTGCAGTTTGATGATATAGATGTAGTTCAAAGATTAAAATTTAACACTTTTAAATTTTTGTATTAGTGTTCTGTTCTATCGTAACTGATGAAGATCAGTAAAGCTGATCTAAAACGTTTTTATTTTATTAAATTAGTTACTGGATAATTTTAAAGGTATGGTTTTTTTGGTTACCACCTTTGAACTATATCTATATCATCAAACATCATACATTATAGGGATCCATTCTTCGTCTTTGGGTTTATTATCTCTCAGAATGTCAACTGCAGGGGCATATGCTGAGTGCATACAGTGGTAACATTGAATCAACCTATGGGTAACACTGGGTACCCATGAGCAGAGACTATGCACTGTATAAACATTAATTCAGCATCAAAGGCTTGAGGAGTAGAATAATGCATAAAATCCTCCTTATTAAAGCCTTGTATGCTGCAATCTTGTATGGAAAGGGGTCACAAAACCCTACTAATATTAATCACAAAACTCTACAGGCATCAAACCTGGTTTATGGAATACAGAGATGCGGATGTGTGACTCCTCCACTCTATCATTTATGTCCAGGAAGTGGACCTCTAAGGGATTAGCTTGTTCCACTTCCAGGGTCAACCCGTAGGAATTATCATTAATAGTATTGACAAAGGCCTTCAAATCTGTCACTGTCCTCCAAAAAATTACGATATCTATATACCACCTGTACAAAAGGATGCTGGGGAGGAGGAACTGTGGATGGACTTTGCTCTCCAACTGTCTTACTACCATTTTACATAGTTCCCCTCTTCCAAGTAAAGACTATACAATTAAACTGGAAAAACAAATTATACGAGTAGCATATTAAGTGGGCCATCTCAAAAACTTGTGTAACGTGTCATTATCAACAATATGAAATAGGATGTCTCTGAGTGCACAAAAGGCTGAAGGAAGCTCAATAGAAGGGTAGAGAAACTTACAGTCTAACACTGTGATATATTGGGGGGAGACAACATCTTTCAAAAGGGTTATGAGCTCCACTGGGCTAGCAATGCTATAAGGGTACCCCTCAAGATGGGGAGTGATCAGGGTGTGTGTGGACTTTTTCAGCTTACACATAGGTGCTCTTGCTTTGTTGAATACCAGACGGAATTGTTGCCCTTGTTTATGGGTCTTCACAAAGGCAAACAGCGTAGGGACATCAGGGAAGTAACCAAGATGTTACCAAGAGTGAGGCAGTCAGCCAGTTTGGTACAGGCAAAACACTTAACCCTAGACTGAGGCTTATCGACATAGCTGTCATCCACCCTATCACATTAGGTCAGTCTAATGTAATCCAGTAAGTGCCATTTGTAGGTGTCGCATTTCACAAGGACCAGAGTTTTGGTTTTGTCAGCCCTGACTAGAGTGACCCTGTTCTGTTGAATCCAATGGCTAGTGCAACATAGCTTTCCCCTCAGCTCCAATACTTCGGAAGACTCCTCAGTTTTCTTAATTCTGAGCATGGCCATCCACCGGTAGTATTCCTTTTGCCTGTTGCATAAGCCCTGCAGGAGGATCTCCAAGTCAGGGATGAGATTCCTTGTGTCAGCCTTAGGAGGAGGACGTGCAAATGCTGGACCATATTTCAAAACTTCCATTACAAAATCCAGTAGCAGTAGGCTATCCCAGACAACAAATGGGAGGGAGGGATTTTTGCAACCCTTGGGAACTTGAAAACATAAAATCCACAAGAATTTTTTATGGTAATGTCTCTTCAGGTTGACTCTTAGCCTATCATGGATTTTAACAAACTTGATGTTCTCACTTGATAAGATTCCAGGGTTCTGGAGGAACAAAGTGTTTTCAATTTCTATAAGTTTTGCCAATTTAGAATAAGCTTGCTTCCTGGACAAACAAATGGCTCTGTTCAAGCACATCAGCTTCATCTTCTTAAGGAAAATTTACTACCAGGTGGAGACAAATATGAAAAAACAACGTGGGGAAGACTCTGTTCTTTTTACAATCCATCAGGAATTCAAGTTGAGCTCTGGCCTTAGTTAGGCCTATGAATGTTCTATAATATACTTTATCTGGCATCACTAAATAGTAGACAATCACACACAACACCAGAGAATAGTCAACAATGTACCCTATAAATCACTGACCAGTGTTCAAAGAAAAACAAAATGAAAATGAAAATTCTTGGCAATCTTGGTTCACAACGATTTTAAGTACAGTCTTTGTCATATCTGTTGTCCCCATTAGGGATATACATTGGGTCAACTAGGCGCTTCATGAGAATCAAATTACAAGAGCATCTCATGATCACTCATTTGAACAATTCTTGTAAATATAAAACATTATTTCTTGTAAATATCTGTGATCAAAACAACATTTCATTTTCCATATTCTTTGTACTTACTGTGTTTCCATGTTCACATTTCACATTCCACTAACCATTGTATTATGACAATTGTTACTTTTGCCATGTTCTATCACTCCTTAAAGTTGTAACCATCTTTCTTGTTACACCCTGTATATAAAATAAAGTATTGGTAATGGTTCATTTAAAATGCACATGTGCAAGAAAATACAGCTGCTTTATTTTTTTTATCATTTGATATGTCATAGTCTGTTTTCGTTTGTGTGCAAAGAATTTTTGTACTAGCAATTTTTCAAATGCTGAGTGTAATTGAGCAAAGAACATGCATTATATTTTGTTTTTGCAATGGAATTACTGATACAAAATGTCAGAAATATTGCAAAAAGACTTTGGTAATGATGGTACAATCGAACTCAGTTATATATATACAGTCGACCCCCCTATAACGTACGTTCCTATAACGACAATTCCTATAACGTAGCGAAAAAATTGTAGCAACTTTCGTAAAACGTACCTCCTATAACGTCGTTTCGCGACAAGATTGATAGAGTCTGGACCAATAGTGGATGAGCAGCCGAACTACTTTCCTCCGACCCTGCGCCANGTTATATATATAGATAGAAAAGCGACACAAAAGAAACCAAAATGGATGAGTTTTTTAACAAATTATGAAGTCAAGCAAAGTGCTAATATAATATGTAATTTGCTTCTTTTTATGCTTACAGTATGTATAATTTTTGTCAGCTTTGTTGTATACACATATGGCATAATATACAATCATATACAGCGTAATATACGAGGTATACATACATTACAAACATATGTGTTTCTATAGAATAAAGAGTAGAGATCTCAACAGACTGAATAATTTCAAGTATTTCTTATATATAGGGGTTAAAAAACAGGAATTTTTTGAATAATGAATATTTTCCTGGGTGTGCGGGAAATCTGTTGTTCATGATATATCAGATTCTCGGAACAATGAATGATTTTCGGTGGCCTGAGTGAGCCATTAAAACAAGATTCTTTTGTATTAAAAAAAATACAGTATAATGTAATTACAATTTTTGGTGGTTGGTTGGAGTTGGTGGCACAAGGATCTATTTACATTTTTATTTTTTAATCAATTTATTTAGAATTAAAAATTAAGATAGATTTCACAAACCAGTGGTGTAGCTATACAAAGTTTGTAGTTAAAATCATCTGAAGTGATTTGATCTCAATTATTACAATAAGGATTCCCACTACACTTAATCTATACTCAGTAGTCACTTTATTTTTCCAAAGTCAATTCTTCACTAAATTTTGTGATTACATTCATTGGTATTTGAAGTGACATTTACACAAACAGTGAAGTACATAAACCCCATTCTGTATGAGTCTAGTCCTTTTTTCTGCACCAAAAGTGGGAAACACGTGGTTCATGTCCGTCATCCTCAAGTCAGAGTAAGTAAGTGTTGTTGTCATCTCGTGATGTCAGTTTCTTACTTTTTGTGTTGCCAACCTTCCTCTCACCAGGATTGCAATCTCTGCTGCCACAGCACTCCCCTTCCAGTGTCGTCAGACTCAAAACTGTGCAGGGAAGTGCACTTTTCTCCCTGAACATGTTTGCTTGAGTGGTCCAGTACATGCTGTTGTCTGTCTCTCCTAGAATGAAGGCAGGTTTCAGCCAGTCAATCAAGACCATGACCTCGCAATCTTTAATCTTAACTGTAAACCACTTATCAGCCATTCTGATTAACCTATAAGCTGATAAGTGGTTTAAGTTGGTTGCAGCAGTTTACAGATGTAGTCTTGCTGTACAAAGACATGTGAACATTTCTGTAGGTCCTTGTATATGAAAGTTGTCCTACAGGATGTATGGTTAGCTGCTGGTACTGGTTGTAATCATCACATGACTTCCCTAAGTGTCTACAAACTCTTTCGGATCTGTGTCTTTTGTTGATTTCTGTCCCCTGATACTCATTGGGCTGTTCCATATACAAGTTTTGCTGTTGTGGCTCCTATATCCTTAAATGCTGAGCAGAATACCAGTAAGATGGTTGGCAGAACATACACCCAGTGTTCTGTCATATGACTTTTTATTGCTGCCTTGAGTGGTCGATGTAATTGTTCCACCATTTCATTTGGTTTAGGGTTAAAAGTGGCTGTGTGTATTTTGTCTATTCCCAAAAGTCTGGTTAGGGCCTTGAATAATTCTGCTTCAAACTGTTATCCTTAGTCACTGGAAATTCATTCTGGGATGCCAAAACAGGATTATAACAATATAATGTTCAGTAAGTTTTATTTCACGTGTTTGTCAAACAGTAGTGCCTTGGTTAATTATATAGCACTGTACTATTACATGCAAAAGTTTTTTTTAATCAAAAAGTGTTGGAGGAAGGACACACAAATATGAGAGTCATTCTAAAAGAAAAGAAAAGAAAATTTTGATCTGACAAGCCACGTAGTTCTCCCACCACCCCCACTGCTGTGTCATGGACCTTCCCATTTTTTCACACAAGACTGATGCTAACAGCAAGCCACAACAATTGTTTATTGTTTATAGTGTGACTTTGAAATGTGTGACAAAAGTAAAGATCCCACCAAGTGTGAGGTTCGTAGTGTAATACGCTTTTTGAATGCAAAAAAGTCTGCCCTATCGAAATTTACAGACAGAAAACCAAGGTCTATGGTAATGTGAAGAATGAAACTTCAGTTTGAAACAAATGGCGGGGATTGTTGTCCAGAGGCAGTGTGCTTCTTCAGGATAACGCACAACCGCATACTGCTGCTTTGACGAAGAACTTGCTTCAGCAGTTTAAGTGGGAAGTTTTTGAACATCCACCTTATAGTCTGGACTTGGTTCCAGTGATTACCACCTTTTCCCAAAACTGAAGAATTTTTTGGCCAAAAATCACTATGGAAGTGACAACAAACTGAAAGAGTCCGTTAATGACTGGTTCAAGAACTTGGCGGTAACTGAGTGTGCAGAAGGCATAGAAAAGCTGGTGATATGCTATGACAAATGTTTAAATTTGTATGGCAACTATGTAGAAAAATAGCTAAGGTATCATATGTGTTGTAAAATAAGTTTTGCTTCATTATCTTAAATAAAAATATCTAGAGAAACAAACATTCTTTACTTTTAGAATGACTTTCATATAATAAAAATATAATTGTGTTTTAGTCTTAGGTGGAGTTTACCACCTGCTTAGGGCTGCACTCCCAAGCAACATAATTGTGTTTTTATTTAAAACTAAGCATCAAGTGCTGTGATGTTGCCAAAATCTGAATATTCTTATAGTACATCTGCCATTATTAAATTTTTTGTGTACCCCTAAACCACAAAGTATGTATCACCCTATGGGTATGCGTAACCCCAGTTGGAAATCATTGTTATAAACTATCCATTCAGCAATCTTCTCCACACCTTCCTGTGCACATACCTCCTTTGTTTCAGACATACTCATGCCTCTTCTAGCACACTTCCTCACATTCTCTTTGACTCAACACCTCACATTCTTTTAGATATTCACCCATTTGTTCCAACCAAGACTTTCTTCACATAGTCTCGCCTCATTATGCCACATACTTATCTCTCTGTAACTCTTCTGCATGCCCAAGTTTAGCTACCATACATGAGCACAGGAACCAAAACCCTCCCATACACAGCCATTCATGCTTCTTTGGGAAGTCTTTTATCCCTTGCAAATCTACTTGTTGCACCTGCCACTTATGCTCCAGAATTCACTCTTCTGGTGAATTCATTGTCCATCCTTCCATTCCCATCTATCAAGCATCCCAAAAATACAAACTCATTCACTTGTTCCAGTTGTTCACATCCAGATCAATCATGCAATCCATTTGTTCACCTTTGCATTCAAATACAATCAATTTACTTTTATATGCTGCAAGAGAATGTGAGTATTCTTCAAATTAGACACAAGTCCAAAACTCGTCAAATTAAAAACTTTAATATATTATGGTAAAAAGCAAGCAGTCAATATTTATTAGCATTTTTTAGCATCATATTCTTTAAATATATAGTCCACATTGTTTTGTTTTTTCTATTTTTTTTGTTTTGTGCTTTATTTTTTGAAACCTTGAATATAAATCAAGTTGAAATTATAAAAAAGGAATAAGTTGCAGATTAAATCCTGAAAGAGCAGAGAGCTGCAAAACTTTTTTCTTGCAAAAAGAGAGAAAACAAAAATTTGAAAATTTGAGATCCAAAAATCATCCATTATATCTTCTATTTCATAAATTTTACATTAAAAATCACGTTTTGGACGTATGGCTAAAAAAAGATGCTCCTAAAAATAGAAGTTTAATGAAAAATCAAGAAATACTAAACTGAGCCTAAATTCAATTGTTTTCATAGAGCATTATTTGGGACTACTAAACATGTATATATATAATTGGGTAAATATTAAATCAAGAAATTTTAAAATATGATTTTACTGTATACAGTAATACCTCGACTTACACTACCCCAACTTACGCGAACCTGGAGTTACACAATTTTCAAATCTTGTCAATTCGTCTTTTGTTTGAGCGCCACGCAACTCTCGATTACTCACTCCCACCCCGCACTATTGTTCAGCTTACATGTTCGGACATGTCGCGCGGAATTGACACATAGTTACAATTTATTTTCTGTTATTTTTTTCTGTTTGTTATATCTACAGAGACTCTAGAGACGCTATGTGGTGATTTCTCGTAACCATGAACGAATCAAAAGACGAGATAAGATTAACGAGAACATTTATTAGCTTACATACATACAACTTGGATTTTACACAAATTGCGAAATTATACCCCGACTTATGCGAATTCGACTTACGCGGTTATCGCTCGGTCCCACCTATCATGTAAGTTCAGGGTATTACTGTATTAAAAAGACACAATAATAAATGTAGTAAATTTTCTGCTTTTATTAGAGCTAAAAGTATATGCAAATAAAAGCAGAAAATTTACTAATGCCAAGACTAACATGTCCTGGAGTTAATGGTGATAAGTGCATATCAAGTAACAATTTTCCATTAAATTAGATAAATGTTTAAATGGTTTAAACCTGGACCAAAAATCTTCCTCTTGTGGTCTTCAGTGGAATTTGATTAAATACTATAAAAACTATTGTTAAGATTTTCAGATTAAAAAAAAATTAATTTCTATTTAGTTTACTATTTAGTGATCAAAAGATCTTGCATTAGTTTTCTATTTAGTGATCAAAAGATCTTGCATTAGTTTTCTATTTAGTGATCAAAAGATCTTGCATTACTATTCTACTATTCTACTAATGCAAGCTTGATTCTACTATTAGTATATACTTTATTATATACGAATAGTAGAATCAAGAAAATGCTTTACATAAGTTTCATTTTAAAAAAAAATTAATGATCTCTAATTATTACTTAAAAACAAAAAAGTAGGAAAATTAGGACAATTTCTTAAAAAGCAGAATATTTCCTACTAAAAAATAGGTCCTAACATGCAGTTGCCAGAGCTTTGACATTATTTTATCTTCCTTTTTTTGGTCTCATACCTGCCATTATGCAATCCTAATTAAGCTGATATTTGTGGCAAAGAACATTCAAACTAAACTTGACTAGTGAAAAAGTAAGAAAAAACTGTAACAACTTATTACTAGTTTATATATATTGGGTTGTTTGGAAAGTAAGTTCGTTTTTTTCCGTGGAAAAAAACATAATATTTTTATAATAAATAAATATTTTATTGAATTATATATCGACCATTTTGGTCAAATACCTGTTGTCACGTTTCTGGTAGTAGCATGATTTCACATTCATAAAAGTTTTGATTGTTGCTTACAAAAAACTGATCCAAGTGATTTTTGACATTGTCATTTCAAGTCTTACAGTTAAAAAACTTTGTATAGACTGGAACAAGTAATAATCTGAGTGTGCTCGATCTGGTGAATATGGTTGGTATGATAGCATGTCCCATCTAAGTTATAACAGTTTCTGATCAGTTACCAAACTTGCGTGAAATTTGACATTATCATGGTAAAACACTACACCTGTTTTGTTGATCAATTCTGGCCGCCTTTTCTGTTTGATGATATTACTCAATTTGTTTACTCCATCACAGTACACTTTTGAATCAATTGTTAAATTGTCTGGTAAAAGCTCTAAAAAAAAATTTCCTTAAAATCCCACCAAAGAGAGCATCTCTCTTTAAGAACATGTGAAACCCATATATCAAGCTTTGAAACAAAACCAATTTGTTTCAAGTAATCATAAACAGTTCAATTTGACAAATTTAGTCTCTTAGTGATTTCACATGTTGTTATTTGGTAGTTTGCTTCAAACAGTACCTTTATTTTGTTTTCATTGGCTTCAACTGGCCATCCAGAATGTGGTACATCTTCAATATTAAAATTGCCAGAATGAAATTTTGTAAATCAGGTTTGGCACTGTCGTTCTGTAAATACATCTTCTCCATACACGTCACACAATTTTTTTCTCGCTTGAACAGCAATCTTACCTTTTTGGTAATAAAAGAGCAAAATATGCCGAAAATGCTGCTTTTGATTTTCCATATTTGATGGGGCACAAGAAACAATTGCACAAAATCAAACAAAATTTTTTACAAATAAGCCTTAAAGTGCAAGTTGTCAAAATAATATAATGATAATACGATTTAGAATGAAAATGGTGGAAAAAATATCACTAATCCATCTAGTGGTAAAAAAACGAAATTACTTTCCGAACAACCTAATAATTAGCATATATTATTTTAGAACATAGCATATTAGTGGTTATCAAATACATTGGTACTTAGCAGACTTAAAGTTTGCAGCCCACCAAAAGCCTACAAAGTCCTCCTTGCAGCCCTCATACAGTAAAGATTGCTTATTACTGTTCTAAAGCAAAGTGCCTTATAGCAAAATATACTTGTACTGATAACTGAAAATGTTGTGTTATCAGTCAATGTTAAGTCTGAAAACTCAAAATGACAATTTATACAATAAAAACACATCTTTAAAAATCCAGCAAAAAAAATTTACTAAATAAAAATGTTTTGATCAGTTTAACTGATCTTCATCAGTTACGATAAAACAGAACGTATTAAGATGAAGATATGATTCTATTTATCTACTGGATAAACAGAATCATATTCTGTTTATCCAGTAGATACAAATATATGAATGACAACTTATTTACCTAAAGATAATGATTAGTATAGCCAAAATCTTTACTACTATACAAAAGTAAAGTTTCACAGGCCTAAGTGTATTTTAATTCACTTAATGTTGTGAGATATGTTAATTTCAATATCATTAATGACTGATAACAATATATATGATTACAGTAAATGAATTCTACTATGTATTGAAATTAAGGAGAAACTTTTAACTTCAACATATATCTATGAGAGAATTAGTCTTCATTTGTAAAAATTTTACTTATATATTTGCTCTGGAAAACAATTTACATAGAAATCATAATTATAAGATAAAAACTTAATAAGTATCTACTATTACCAGAACTAACTATCCTATGTTATAAATCAGATATATATTATAACTTGTTGATGAAAAATATGTTATTCTATTAAAATGACAACATGCAATACAAAATGGAATCATTAAAATTCCCAATAAAATACTTTTGCAATATACAGTATTTTTAAGAATCAAATCTAATATAAAATTTTTAATGACCGATTTTAATAAATGATGATAAAAAAACTATTCTGGAGACAAATATAATGTGATGCTTAATTTGAATTTTAATTTATGAAATATTAAAGTAATTGGAAATTATTTCTCTCATTATTTATATATAAATTATCAACTGTTTTTCCAAATCAAAAATTAAATTTTTAAAATTCTATTAGCAATATTTTCATTGTCCTTAATAAGAGTAAGAGCAATAAAAAGTTAACAAATCTCAATCAAGAAACTAAAACTAGAAATATTTAAAATAATTTTCATAAAAATTCTATATATGAACACTTCACAATATTGGGATACAAGCAAAAGGGAGATGATTTTAAGGGGGGAAAACAAATATCCAGATAACATTTAGGAAGTTTGTTCTGATTCCTAGAAAATATATCTACAACTTTTTTATCACTTCTAGAAGGCACTAGTAGTAGATCAGCTGCCAATAACAGAAAACAGTTTTGCTAATTAACAGAGTAAGGAAAAACAGATAAGTATATAAATAAGTATAAAGCAGTACAACTAATATTTCAGAAAAGTAATGTTTTAATATAGAAGCAAAAATTAAAACTTGATAAGACATTATATAAAAAAATAAACTCGATAAGACATTATATAAAAAAATAATTAACACATTAAATCATGCAGATCGTACTTATAAAATCATTTGCTATTCATCATAATTCAACAACTAATGAAAGCACATCTTCATTACATTTATCCTTGTTCTGAAATTTTATGCTAATGTTGTGTTTTCATTTAATTATATAATGTCTCGTTAGAGTTGAATCTAAATGCTGCTTATTTAATGATATTTAATTACACTTGCATGAATTTTATGAATGCATGTAAAACATGTCTAACAATCATTTTAGTATCATTTATAAGAATACAATTTACTGTAATGTCATAAAATTGTTTTATGCTAACTGTTGACCTGTTAATGAAACTTTTCATAAACTTTAAATATATTTTCTAGGAAACAACAGAAACCTGAAGAACTATTTTAGATAAATTTTAGGATATTTTCTTTCTTAGAAGTATCCTTTTTTTTAATTTGTGACATGTATTATAAAATACCATAAACAAAACATAGTGTGATAAAACATAATCATAATCCAAAATATTCCTAAAAAAATAATAATAATGTATCCATATCCAGTATTTTTATAAATTTTATAAAACTACATTTATTTATTGATAAACATATTGAAACATTTTAAACTGAGATAGTAAAATTTTTTTAAAATTTGCGTCCTGATGATAAGTTAATACAAAAAATCTCTCATGAAATTAAAAATTTAACCACAAAAACCATCTTTGAGATTGCATTATTGTTTCCATTTATGTTAATTGTCACTTTTCATTTCTCACAAGAAATTTCTGTGCATAGTTTATTTAAACTATTAATTACAGCAACAGCATTTTAATTATTAATTTATATTCAGCAATAATATAACAATTTATGTAAAAATAATAAATACTGTAACTCACTAAAAATTTTTGATTTGAAATGTTTATAAAAAACAACAATGGTTTTTTTATTTTATAGTTGACATAATCCAGATAATTTTCATTTTAATACACAGTTAAACCTTGATTAAATGCTATCATTTGTTCATCTCTGACACACAGTAAATTGAGATTTGTGCTACACTAAAGTAACTCAAACAAAATTTATATATAATAATGATGCCTAATAAGTTTGAGAGTTTTGAATGTCACACAATTTGATGATAACACAATCATTTGCTATGCAAAATTGTACATTCAGTAATTCACAGATACTGAAAGGTTCTCTATTTGATATTTAATGAAGACAATTTTTTCATAAGCAAGCACTCATTAGTATTTTAAAAAGGTGACACTATACAGGAGAGCTGTATATACCAACACAATTTATGTTTTTTTTTTAAATATGTATGTATTTTACTTCTAAATAATTTTTCATGTTATTGCTATTTATTATTTTCAAATAAAATAAAAAAAACTATCCATTTAAACTTAATATATCAGAAATGAAATTTGTTCTTTATATTCATTTTTTCTATTAATTTTGGAAATTTAGGAACAATTTTAAGAATTTGTCATCAAACTAAAATTATTATTATTTTAAGATTTCAAAAAAAAAATATTACTATAAAATATTAAAATGTGATATCACTCACTTAAAAATTTAGTGAAAACTTATTTCTGATGCTGTTTAAAAAAAAATTATTTTAACTTAAATCTTTTTCATTTTAATGAATAAATAGCTATTGTACAAAAATATTTCTACCACTATTTTTCAGATAATTTATTTACCAGTACTTGCTAAATTATACAATGAAATAAAGACATAATCATATACTACCAGAATATGCATGAAAGAAAATGTATTTATTTTCAATAATATAATAAATAAGGTAGTCCACTAATAAACAATATAATTATTAATACAAAAACTTTACATAGAAATTTATTTGATAAATGTTATACTTTAAATGGACTGAAAAGTAAAAAAAAAATTAGAGATTATTATTTTATTTTATTCAAATTTTTCCCCTCTAAAAGAAAGCATTTTCAAATTCAATTTGAATTAAATAGTAGTTTAAAATACACAATAAGAAATAATTCAGGCAGTTTTATAAAATAAAATTAGAATGCGATTCAGCACGGGTGCTACATTATACTATTTTTATTTCATAGCTTTCATATTAAATAAAAATAATGATTTAATTAATTAGATAACAAATATTAACACTAATTAAAACTTCAATCCAAATAAAAGTAATGCAAAATATATTTTACTTACAAAGATAAAATATAAAATAAAAACATAATTTCATAATTGATGCAATTTCATATTCTATTATTATTTGACATTATCTAGCAGTTTGACATTTAGTTAGCCTACATAAGAAAAAAAAAACTCTTGTTCACAAAAAATAAGTGAAATCTTAAATTTTAAATAAATTAAATACAGTATTTATAAACAATTTCTAATTTTTCAAATAAAATTAAAAAATGTCTATAAATATTCTCTTCGTAAAACTATATTTTCATCAGTGCTATAAATTATTTATATTTTATTACATTCTTAAAGTGCTCCAAAATACTCTAAAATATTGTATAAAATATGTCCATTTGTGAAAACTTTACCAGAAATACTCAAATATAATGCACAATATAAATTTGAAATTTTTAGACCATTTATATTTAAAAATAACTAAACACCATTACTAAACCTTTAATTCCATTAACATAGCATTTAATACAATATCAAACTAATGCTTTTGATCTTATTTATTTGGAACATAAATCAAAATTTTAATGCATTTAAAAAATGGTATGATTCTGAGCATTCCGGTTTTGGAATACAATTTGTTTAAGAACTTGCAACAGATCTCGGGTAAGATCGAAAGAGTTAGTTTGATATTGTATTAAACCATATATTTTGTATCAACTGTACAGATTACAAAAATACACTTTTAAAAATCCAGCAATGAGTTGCTTAACTTTCCTGGCAACATTTGATGGTACCACCTGTTATCACACTTTATAAAAACTTTGAAGCCTGATATTAATTTTAAAAATAGTAATTTCTATTCTATTCAACAAAATTAATTAATAGGCTGACAGATAGAGAATTAGTCTGCATATAAAAAAGTTTTTATTTGTTTTACATTAAATTCGAATTAGTTTATTACTTCGTTTTAATTATTTCATGAGTTTTGATACTTGTTTTATCTCGCAGAAAAACAAAAATATAATTTTAAGATTATAAAATATTACGAAGATTTTGTAAGATAAGCGTTAAGTATTGAATCTAACTGAAAAAAGAGTAACGAACTAATATCATGTAATAATTTTGTTTCGATTTTTTGTTATTTTCGGGTTTAATGAAAGTTTAATAGTAAGAAAAAAAATTATATTCTTATATAAACGTGATAAAAATTCATACTTTATACCGGTTTGCTATATTTATTGAGTTGCATCGCCAAGGTACCACATAATGGACTGAAACAAGTTATTATTAATGCGACATGATTCGGTTATAATGTATTATTATGATCAATATGCTGCGTTTATAAATGCAAAAATAATATAAAAATAAAAGGCCATAAGAAAGATTTTTCTGATGTTACTCCATTATTTGAAGAATTTTAAGGATTTTAAATTTTACTAATTTGCAAAATAANAATTCTCATTAATAACTAGAAAATAATTCCTTTCGTGAGTTTCTCAAAATATACGTCAAATTTAATCAACCAATCAATGTAGCTTTAATGAATGAATTTGTATTAATATTTAACACGTGAAAACAAAAACACGTGAATTGGAATAAGAAATTCGACCATTGGGTTTATTTTTATATGGATTCTTGACAAAAATGAGAAATTTTGTACACGAAATAAGTACTTAAATGAATAAGTTAGCCGCTTGAAATTATTTATTTACTGTTTAAACCTATGTTTATTTATTTTTCGCCGATACGATGCGAGTAACGCGGTACAATACGAGGAATTAAACATCTACAAGCTATTATATAAAATAAACATTTAAAGAATGATTAGCGGATTAATTATATTTTAATTGCTAAAATAATTGCTGAAGTTATTTTAAAATATTAACTTTGTGATCGATCATTTAGTCCTAACTTGTATCTTTTGTATTTTTTTAAAAAAGCAATACCAAATACCTATAGATTTTAAGTTGGAATGAAAGGAATAGAACTTAAAGAAGCCAAAAGACAATTACGGTAAGATGACAATTCGTATGCAAACGTAATTTAAAGGGAAAGTTTGCTGGACTAAGAACTCACCTCCAGCTCGCTCCACATCATCGCCATATACCCACAATCCCCGTGACGGATGTGGGTCGCAACGAGCATGCGCAATTGGAAAAAGCAATTTTTCTTCCAACGGAATAATTAATTAGTTCAATGAAAACGCACACACTTTCGCACACGGTCGTTTTAAAAGGTTGGCGCTATCGCCGTACGTCTGGCTCACACAAAAACGTGCTATTCATCGGAAACAGTTGCGTTACGATCGCCTATCATGCTACGAGAATCGGATGAACAGAAAGAGAACTGCCCTTGAGCACGAGGTGGGGGAGGTCTGGCATGAGTCACAACTTCAGGACATTTTTAACTTGTGTCGCTTCTTGAATTACAGGCTACGGGGTTTTGTCAATTTACACAACCCGGATGGACGCGATGCTCAATGATCAACAATAAGGATGACTCAGGTAAGACGCTCATTTCGTAATACAATCATCTGATAAAGACTTCTGATTGTGTGTTGTTTGTTTTGAATGGCTTTTTTATACTTCGTAACCCATCTGTTATTTAACGTTTATTGTAATTTACTGGCGAAAAAAACACATTTTAATAAATACTAATTGGAGCGATTTAATAAATAGCTCACGTGAGTATCTGATTGGCGTTTCCGAAATGAAAAATGTATATATTTACGGATATTTATAAGTAGAAAGATTACGCGTGATGATATAGTTATTGGTAGGATCCTTTGTCTTAACGCGTGATTATAAAATTACGAATTAGAAAAAGAGAGATTTTTTTGGGGGGTCTCCCGCTGGCAGACAAGTTGTCGGCGGTCCCACTGACGTGTCAACGCTAGTTTAGTCGGACAAAGTACACTAGTTAGATGAGCCGGTGACGGGAGAAAAGCAGTTGCTGTAGGCAATCACATGTATGTTACGTAAAAGCTTAGGCTAGTTGGTTGGATCCGCGTGAGGGACGACCATATCCGACTGCAGGAGGCTAGGCTCGCACCCGAGTCCCATGGCGTTGAAACAGTGGCGTGCCTCAAAGGAGGGGCGGTCCGAGTGAGAGGCTTGCTCGGCGCCTGTGCACTACAACATTATTGTACCGTAGGCCTAACAGACGAACGGACGGTGAAGCCTGACGGGTCTAGAGTGTTATATCCGGTCTTGTGCGGGCTCGGTCTCGTTTGTTTGGGCGAAGCTCACGTAATGTATGAGTGTGTAATCCGATGCTTAGGCCTGCGTGACCGTGTTTTACCACCCAAGGCCAACACTGGGACAGAAATGTTTATTTTTCTTTTGGTACCTCGTTATGTGTGTTTTCTATATCTGTGAAAAGTCCGCGGGGATGCAACATTAAATCAGAGTAGAAACAATCGGCTATACGGAATTGTCACATACGTCTTACACTTACCTGGATAAATTATTTCCCAGTCGGAAGGACCTTCTTCCAGTCGCCCCATCTCTACTGGACATAGTGTGTAGGCTATATGTGTGTGTGTGTAGAGTTCTTCAGACTAGAGCGAGGAGGTGTGGTCAGTCAGTGACACTGCACAGCGCCGTTCTACTAAAATCGACAGTGGGCACTCACCAGTAGTGGCCAGCTGATCGGTGGTGGCCAAATTCTCGGCATGGAGAGCGAACAGTCTATTGGCTGGTAACGTAAGTACCAACAAGCTTTAAGTGCTCCATACAACCCACTGCGTGACTTTAGTCCTAGAATTTCCCTTTTCTGTCTATACTGAGATACCACACGGACTGACATTACGCTTCGATTCAGATTATTTTTCCGTTAGATTACAGGACTATAGATATATATTGCTATTTATAAAATAAATCGGATTTGTTTAAGACTATTGTTTACTTTCTTTCAAAAGGAATTATTTTTGAAAAACGAATTCAAAATTTTTCTTTTCTGTCACCGTTTCAACTTGGCACCACAATGATCAAAATACATATATTTTAAAGTTTAAAATATATATTAGTTTAGAAAACGAGTTTGATGTAAAAATCGAAGTAGGATCCTTCACCCCTAATTTTAACACGGTCGGGTTGGTCGCTATTTAACATTTTGAAAACTTTAAATTTTTTAAAATCCCGCCATTTTCGATTCTGCCCTTCCAACTGCTTATGGGAGAGAATACTGTACGATGATTATGATAAACGTCGACGCCCATGGCTTAGGAGGGTGGCTACCCTCATACTGCGCATGTATGTTAGAATTTAAATTTGCAAACTTCCATCTACTTATTCTAACAGGCTCCGGTCGGCTATGCGCTAAGATGTCGATGGCGCAAGGAACACCAGACATCCTATTCACCGTACAACGACAAACCCGAAGAGAGCATTTGCATTATCCCGGTACAAGATTGACAGGCGCAGTCATAAACAAGAGACGAGTTCGCCAATAAAAATCCAGAATCATTTTTAGGTGCGAAACAGGAATGTGCGAGACAGCAAATGCAATGCTAATGGCCGCTCCAGGCGAGTAACAGCCTCGTCCTAGTCAGCCAATCTGTGTACGACTGCAAACATTCATTTATAGCCAGCGTTTCCTTTGCTATTTGAATATCATAATGAGGTCAGGTTCTATGGCAACATTCAGATGACGTCCAATCATCTCATTCTGACCGAGGGCTGAGCAGCGGACAAGGTAGAGTATGGCTATTGCTTTCCATTCTATCATAGATTGTACGTACTGTAGCACGGCTTGTGGAGACAGTTTCCTATCTGGTCTGTGTGTGGTGGGCTGTCTCCGTCGGCGCGGGGGTCCGTCCGTAACTCCGCTTTGGAATCTGACAGTCTGTCCCATTCCGTCTCCCGTATCCTCCGTACCTTATGGACTTTTATCGGTGACCTTTGAACTCTGCTGTGACGTAGCAGTTCATCGCTCTCTCCCGCTATATGTGAACCTCAGGATTTACTACTTGCTATTACTTTTTCTCCGGATTGTTTTCGGTTTCCTCCCGCGGTCCGGATTTTCAGTTTAAAACTGCTGCACGGTACTCGCCACGGTGTTGGTGGGCACCGACTGTTAGGCTTAGTCGGTGCGTCACGGTGCTGTTGGCCGCCGAGGGCGTCGGCATTAACACGGGTACCGCTATGCAACCGTCATAGATCTACTCTTAGTTCTCATTTGCCGTAACATCTTTGGATTAACTCGAAATGCGTTTACTAACGAAAATAACTCGTTAGGTAATAAATTATGATTTTTTTTTTATCAATCGCTCGAATCTCCAAATGGATATAATCTAGTATTTAATCCGACAAAGTGGCCACATGGTTTCTTGTGTTTGTTTACGTTTTCTTGGATAATACCCTAGTCCAAAGTTCTAATTTATAACTTTATTTGCACGCGTTATAAAGGACGGAGCCCAGGGAGAAAGTTTCAGACGCGGACCATCCATGCCTTATCTGACTTTAAAAATAGTCTACTTAGCCTAGTCTTAATTTTAGTATTTACCAGTTTATGTTAAATATAGGATAATCATTTTGTATTATATATTAATTATTAATTTAGAATAAAGTGTATAGTTAATGTTGTTTATGTCATTAATCATTAATGTGTTTGCATACTGTATATTGTCAATATCGTTGGACTTTGTTGATGACAGGATAGAGGGAAACGGGATGAACAGCTGCGACTAGAGGAGGCATACTAGTTAGATGTGGGAATGTCGCATACTGTGGACGATACCATTTCCCCAAACATGCCCGATCGGTTTATCAGAATTGAGGAGATAGGGGAAAGGAGAGTGAGGGGCATATACAGTTAAGTAATACCAATGCACGTTTTAAATCAATCGGTTCGATAAGTTTTTGAATATAAAAATGATATATTTTCTAAATTGAAAACCAAAACTTTCAAAATATCTTAAGCCTTTCGTAGTTATTGTAGGTTCGTGTTACTTGAATTGCGTGACTAGTTCCCCGCCCTGCACTGATGTCCCTACGCTGGCGGGCGATCCGGCAGGCTCATTCGGTGAAAGTAACTCCGATTTAAAGAACAATTTGTCCGAGAATGAACTACTCGTCTCTTTTTTTCTTTTTGATTTCCAAGCAAAATGCATATTCGAATAGATAAATGTAATTCATATAACCAACAACTTTTCCGTCAGTTTGCGGCTCTTAAACATAATTTGGTTAATTGAAAACATCGTGCGTGAAAAAGTCCTGATTAAGTACACATTTAACATAAGAAAAACTTAGTTGACAAATGCAGCCCTACACATTACATTGATCCAAATTATGTTGACAGAAAGCGATCGGCGAGAGTTACACGGTTATTTAGGATGGATGCGTGAGTTAATATTTACAGTTGGCATAATCGATTATTGACAAAAGACAGATCGATAACGTGTTGTGTAATCATCGTGGAGATAGGTTGTCTACATAAGTTTCGCTCTCTCATTCAGTGCTTTACGCTGTCCTGCGAACAAAAGGATAGTCTTATTTGAATACAGGCCTATACACTGTATCTAGGCCTGTTTAGAATCGATTTCTCTCCAATGATGACGTCATCTTTCTCGGCTCTACGATCCTGACTTAAAACAAACGATTTTTCGATGAATTGTCTAGGTTACGCTACGGAAAAGTATTACGTTTTTTTGGATAAATATAAACCGAAGAGGGATGACTGGATGAGGTCAAGGCTCTATAATTGAAACCAGTACTTAAACCACAGACATCCGTGACTTGGTGTGACAGTAGAGTCCGGGATTTTACCTAATCGCGAGTTCTTACCTGACTGGATATTTGCGAGTTATAACATTTATTCTGATTGTTTGATACGCTTGCATTTAATTTAAATTTTTTAAAACTTTACAATTTTAAAATTTATTTTAAATTTTTAAATGAATCGAAATAATAGAGATATCTTTAATGTCTCGAATATAAATATTTTACCGATATTATTATATGGAAACATAAATCGACTTTGTTTGATCCAATATAAATGTAGTTTATAAGACAGGTGTTCTCGTTTTTATTTCTTTCGAAGGGGTTTTTTTTCATGATTCTCTGTCAATTAACGAAAGGACATTAATATTGATTTTAAAATTTTACCTCATTGTTTAACAGACGTATACATAAATGATGAGTCTTATTTTTAAAATTAAAGGATTAACTTCTATTGACTTATACTTATTTTCTAAGATAGGATTTATTCGAAATACTCGTATCTAACTATCATTTATCATAACAAAAAAGTTGTAAGTAGTTTGACACATCTAACATTAGTTTTAAAAAGATTGAAATTTAAGATCAGAATATTTTTGATAGCGATCGATTATTTTATTTTATTCTTTAAACTTCAGAATAATTTTAATTGGTAATGTGTTAAAATGGGAAAAATTATATATATTTTTTTCTTGTGTTAAAAATTCATTTTAAAAACTTCACATAATTTATGTTTGTGTTTAAATTTAATTTACAGATTTATAAAATATTTCACATATTTATTAGTTGATAAATATATAAAGAAGGAATTTACAAAAGATGATTAAATTTATTTGCTTTGTTGTTCTCGTAGAGCGATATAAAAGAATAAAGAAAAGATATGTCACACAAACATAACAAGCAAATCTTACACGAATAGGTAAGCTGTACTTTCTTGATTCTGTTTAAATCTGATGAAAATAAAAGACATCATTTCTCTTCCATCATTTAATATGAATTGTTCGCTATTACCTCATACATAAATGATATCAACTAAAATAGATTATTTTCTGCAGCAAATAGACGTGAATATAAAAGTTTTTTAAAAATTAGATAGATAAAAATTTTTGATGGAAAAAGTGATGTTACCATTTAACGGATCAGAGGTCAGTCGCAAATAGCTGTGTAAACAATTACTAAGAGCTTATTCTTTTCTCTGATGTTTCCAGTGGTGGTACTGCACTGTTAATTATGTGTGCTGAAAACATCAGAGGTAACAAGATCGAGACGTTTAAAAACTAGATAGTCGCCAATGCCGTTTATCCAATTAATTAAACACATCTGGTTTATATCATGTGTAATTCAGTGCGTGATTTGCAGAGAGGTTGCCTTCTCACCATTTCTATCTATACAGTGTGAGTCAAGTTGTCAAGTAGTAATGGGACAACGTAATGTTGTGCAGGTGCGATTGCGAATTATCTTCGGAATTTATTCTTCCATCTAACTTGTAATAGCTTCGGTGATGATAAAAGTTTTACTTTAATCTTATGAGTAAGCTTCGGAATATCCTACCTGTGGATTGATAATAGCGTTGTAATTTAATTCTCAGAAATGATATCTATCTAAACACTTTTTTCCCAACGTTTATTACTGTAGAGAAAGGTTGCGAGTCGCTATCAACTTGATCTCGTTGGTTCCTGACGTCTATAATTAGAGCAGTCGTGCTAAAGTCAATGCTTTGCTTAGCCCTACAACTTGTTGCTTCATCTCTTGTCAAACCATCAAAACGGCAACCTTTCATTTGAGCTACTTTGTAACCTTCTAAATTTGCATTCAACAATTAAGAATTTAGGCTAGAGACATGCCTGGAGAAAAGAATGTTTTATTGACACTGTTTTTTGAAATAATAATATTTAAAATTCAGCTGGTATCCTATATTTCATTTGACAATTTAGAATAATTGATTCTTTCGTCTTATCTCGTCTTTGTTTTTTTTTTTTTTTGTTCTATTCGTGGTGCGGCATGCGTGCATATTCTTGTCTGTATTGCCAGATGTATTTTCATGTTAGTCAACTCTAGATCTAGACGGGTTTACATGTTACGTCTTGTACTATTAATCGGACAAGATATTATCATCAGATTTCCAATCTCATTCTGACAGTCTATTTGATGTCACCTTCATCGAAACTCCATTTGACTGTCATGCTAATTATAAATTGAAAACATTTTATCTTCGGGTAAAAGATTGCCACAGGATCTTTTGTATATTAAGGATAAAAACTTAATGGTGGCGGTGATAAAGTTCGGTAATTTATCAGACAGAAAGAATTTATAATATGGCGTGAAAGAAAACTGTGACGGAATGCATTTGACCACCCCATCATTTCCCATCTTACAAAATGCCCATTTACTTGTTAGGTTTATTGTTAAAGCCGCCTCTTTAATTGGAGCCTGTGCAGAAAATATATCTAATGCATAAGATATGTGATTTACATAAATAATAATATACACTTTTAAATTTAATAAAATATCAAAATCAATAGCTGTGGGTGGTAAAGATGAAATTTTTGGGATCTTTTATTTTAATAAAACGTCACGGAAACAACAACATATGTAGCTCAACTTCTAGTCTTTCGAAATATTTCAACTCCCTTTATGTTTTGTGAGAGTTTAAAATTTCAACAAGTGCGAAATACTTTACTTGCCTTTCCCCCTCCGTTTGTAGAGCTAGAGTGAACTAAAGGATAAACATGAAATATTCACATTCCGAAAGAAAATTTCACGCGAGTTTCAGTTTATACGTACAGCCAAGACTCTGTTGGGGGTTCTATCAGCTAAGTCATATTGTTGGAAGTTACAGGTCGAAACAAACAGATGTCTGGAAGCACCTCACTCCATCTGGAATACTTCATGTATATGAAAGATTGTCGCGGTAGTTTGGGAGATAGCTGACCTAGATTGTTGACGTTCGAAATCATAGAAGCAGTTTTGTTGCTAATGTATTTATCATATCACCAGCGTGTGTGCTTTATATGTGGACGGCAGCAGTGGGTTAGCTATCTTGTCCATTAGCACAGAACTTTCCATTATAATAATAGATGACAGTGTATGTGACAGGGGAGGTTTGGAGATGGACAGTGTCTCTATCCCCAAGTGGTGACTTTATTGTCTGGACAGACGTAAGACAGAGAATTAATGTTCCCCGTTATCTAGGGTTGCTATAGTGGGGTCTATGACACCCCCTTATCTCTCTCTGTGTTCTGTAGATTGGTGAGTAGTGAGGACAAGGGCGCTCGCTGCTTGAAGTGTTCTCCGAAACATTATGGTTCAATATACTGTACCTTGTTAGATTTGAACGAATTTTACACCCGATTTACGTCTGATCAATAATAACTAACAAGCAACTTTCCATCTCTTCGTTAAACGCATTTTAATTCGCCTATTTCGTTTAACTCTAGTAAAAACTAATAAGTGGTCTTTTTTCTTGCACAAGCTTTAACTTTTAAATATTAATGACTTATGCTAATTCGGTAATTGGCGTAGGCATGATTGCTAAAATTATAACTTTCTCCTTGCGTTAGACACGGTCGTATTTCTAGATTACGTCTTCGCAAATGCAATTTGTTTAGCTCTATTTTAGAGATAGTTTGATTTGTTTAGTCTACTTTAAAAACTTATCTAAATAGGTAAACCTAAAAACGCTTCTGTAAGGTCATTCTGAATTTAACATTTATAAACTCATTATCGAAAAAAATCGCCAATTCTATATCAAAAAATATCCACATTAATAATTGATTGTGGTTTAAATCTAAAGTTTTATATGATAACGTGTAATAAGTGAATAAACAGCAGATTTACTATTTTCAAACTTGAACGACAATGACGTAGGCCTATATAATTATTTTACTGTATAATACTTGAATCATTCAAATATGTCAGTACTAGTGACAGATTGTTTTTTCCAATTATTATTTCTTCTTTTGCTATTGTTTCTTTATATTATTTTGAATTGAAATAAGAGCTATATCACCCAAAGAAACTCCTTCGCATCTATATGAATTTCTAAGTCTTTGTTTAAGAAATGGATCGGGCGATCAATCATCTAACAATAGATAAAACTATATCTCAGACCTATTATTTTTCTTTCCGTTTCTCTTTCAAATTATATATTAAAATTAATTCTAACAATTGTAAAATAATTTTAGTGACAGATACTACGGTATAAATATGTAGATTTTTTATTCTTTAAATGATGTAAATACAACAATTGATGCCTGTAGATAGAAGTGGCCGTTAGTTGTAATAGGCCTGAGTAACTAAAACTGATTATTAGTTAGGCATCATTAGTATAGTGCAGGCCTGTCGATGTATCCGATCGTTTAAAATTACCAAATCAATCATACATTCGTTAATTAAGCTAATTAGTTGCGAATTTATACAGTTTGCCTCCAAGGAATTCTGATTAAACCATTTGAGTGAAACAATGATATTTATTTTAGTAAAAATAATATTAATTAAGCGTGAAATATGTTTTGGATAAAATTTCAAAGTCCCCTCCAGAAAACGTAAATTTTAGTTTTTTAAGCCTCATTTGCAGTTTTAAAATTTAGGCGGAAAAAAGAATATTATCCGGTCGAACACGTTTATGAAACGGGCACCTTTAATTTTTCGATATTTTTAATAAAAACTTGTTTTGGAATTATTATTATTATTATAAAACTTAGATGAAGTGTGATTCCGGTGTAAAGTAATCTCGTTGCTTCCAGTTAAACAATTTTCAGTATAATAAATTATAGTTATTGTAAATCAAAAATAATATTGCATCCGGATAATTAACTCAAAGGTTTTTCATTCATATTAGTATGTAAAACGGGGGAAAGTTATTATAGAGAATTACTGTCGTCGTCGATTAAAGTTTTTTCGAAATAATAAAACAATTGTTAACTTCGATTTCGGATGGGGGAAAAAAAAGATTCTATTAAAATTCAACATTTGCATTTTGTTTGCTGTTTTCATTTAATAGGCCTCGACGTTTATATTTCTCGTTATGAATAGTTTCCAACATGTCTGTACCTTTGCTGATTGCTTGTATTCTCAGAAACGAAGTTTTAGTATAAACAAAAACGCAGAAAAATCTATAAATAGGCCAAAATGTTTCGTTTCATAAAACAGAATTTCTTAGTTATAAATCGATAGCATCAACATAAATTCGGCTCTCTTATTCGATAAATGGAACGCTTTTAATTATCTGTTCATAAAATGTCTGAAATCCTTGAGTTATCGTCAATATTTATGGTTTTGCCAAGAATTATAGTCGTGAGATCGAGTGTAATTTAGATTAGGCCTATTATAAATCTGATGGTTAACAATGACATTTTATCGATTTCAGAAAACAACGTTGATACTTCGCTAAAATTTTCATTAATATTAATGATAGATACGAAAATCTGATTAAATATCATCTAGTTCGATCAGTCGAAAACTCGGCTGAAATTTATTTGTAATTGGTACAGAATTCTGCCAGAATTGGAATCCATTTTACTTGCGTTTATCTTTTGTAAAGTATCGAGTGGTTAATCTGCACGCAACTTATCCATAATTTACTGCACAAACTGTATATTTATATCAAAAATATAGTTACCTATCTATATTATATTCTTGGATGAGTAACGTAAAAGATTTAAGCTAACTGATAGTTTAAACAAGTTTTTTCTTTTTTTTAAAAAAAAATAATTTTTATTGGATAGTTCAATTGAAAATTAAATTTTTCCAGAAATGTTAATCAGTGCTTCCAGAAAAAAATTCTGTTTGCAAAAAAGATTTCTTTCTAGAAATGGATTTAGTTAGATTTTTTTTTAGTTCAAATCTACTGTGTTTTATTGATAAATAATTATTTTAAATTAAGCCTTCAAATTAAGTATAGTTATTTATTTTATGTGGTCATTTTTTGATTATTTAAAAATTTATTTCGTAATTTTAAGTCTTTTTTTTTAATAGAATAATATCTGAAGTTCCTCGCGTTATCAAATCCAATTCGATTCAATATATCTCTATGATAAGAATATTGAATTAATCAAACAAGAAACAAGAAAAATCTTCCATAAAATGTCACTTTTTTAATGAATCCAGTTAAATCTCTGCTTATTTTAAATCGATTGTTTTTTGTATTGGAAATGAAGAAGAGTAAACTGATTATTCTAAATATGGTTGATTGGATCATTAATTGCTTAAATTTTTCAGAGAAATATAAATAGCATAATTCCAGTAGTTGTAAGGTAGGTTCAAATATCCTTTCTAAGTAGGGTAATATATGTGTTTTTATTATGTGTCCTTGTTGATGACGATAGAATCATTATCATTCTACCAAAACATGAGATCATAATTAAACTTAAAAGCTTTTTTATTCTTAATATTTTTCTAATTTGTTTATCATAAAAGCTTAAAAGCTATTTAGTTTCTTTTTTTAATCGAAATATATTCAAATTAAAAAATAAAATAAAATAGGAGAATATGCATATTTCGTACCATCAGTTAGGTTGAAACCCATAAATCGTAAATAAATAATTTTTTATAAGTTACTCTACGAAAGAGCTTAAAGCATCTACAGCTGAGAGATAATTCTGTCCCTTATAAATCTTGATCAGCCACTCTGATCGATTGATCTTGATCGTAAATAGGTAATTTGTATCGTTTAATCTTGGAGTATAAAAGTTGCATTAATTTGAAGTAAGTCTATTACGATCTTTATACTCTACGTTGTTAAATTATTGTATCATTTTTTTCTTTGTTTGTAATATATAAAAATTATAATATATAGCTTGAGCTTTATAAAAACTTTGAAGCCTGATATTAATTTTAAAAATAGTAATTTCTATTCTATTCAACAAAATTAATTAATAGGCTGACAGATAGAGAATTAGTCTGCATATAAAAAAGTTTTTATTTGTTTTACATTAAATTCGAATTAGTTTATTACTTCGTTTTAATTATTTCATGAGTTTTGATACTTGTTTTATCTCGCAGAAAAACAAAAATATAATTTTAAGATTATAAAATATTACGAAGATTTTGTAAGATAAGCGTTAAGTATTGAATCTAACTGAAAAAAGAGTAACGAACTAATATCATGTAATAATTTTGTTTCGATTTTTTGTTATTTTCGGGTTTAATGAAAGTTTAATAGTAAGAAAAAAAATTATATTCTTATATAAACGTGATAAAAATTCATACTTTATACCGGTTTGCTATATTTATTGAGTTGCATCGCCAAGGTACCACATAATGGACTGAAACAAGTTATTATTAATGCGACATGATTCGGTTATAATGTATTATTATGATCAATATGCTGCGTTTATAAATGCAAAAATAATATAAAAATAAAAGGCCATAAGAAAGATTTTTCTGATGTTACTCCATTATTTGAAGAATTTTAAGGATTTTAAATTTTACTAATTTGCAAAATAATTTTCAAACTATTGACAGGTATTTTCGAGAATTTTTTGCGTTTTCTTTATTTTTATTTACTTATTTTTTCTGTAGTGATAGTTCAAACAGAATATTGGCTCAGACCTACTTCGGTTATAATAAAGGTAGAAATGTTATTTTTATTATCATAATTTAAAAGTTTAAAAAAAAACTCTTTCATTGACGGCAGATGTTTCACTGGTCAGATATTCCTTGAAATACATCTCACCACGTGACAACAAGCAGTCTAGGAATCTCTCGAGTAGTACTAGGAGGGAAAGAGGAGGTACAAATAGGAAGGATACAGTCAGTTGTTAAACTAGTCTAGCCTGAGGCCCTATCAGGTGCCATATGACAAGAGCAAGGTAGTTCCTCACAGCATGCTCTATTGGTTACCAACCGGACATAGCAAGCTGGTAGAACGAGGAAAACCATCAGGGTGACAGTGGCACCCCCAGAAAAGTACCCCATTTATCCTCATAAGGTCACGTGATCTTCTATGATGTAGTGTCGGAAAATTTGACCCCACGACCCAAGAACTGGCCTAAAACAGCCCAGAATTCCGCAGTTTCTATCTGTTGCTCCCACTTTAATCCCCGTCGCAACTGCCACTTGATCAATCCCTCTAAAATATATAGCTGTTATCCTTACAAATCGCAATTTGGCGAGTATGTTGACTATCTCGAGTCGATTCGATTGCTTTTTTCTATTGATCATTTTGAGAACTGCACGAGTAAAGAATAGGAAGATCGTAATAACACAATTGGTTATGGACTGTTGCGTATTGCGTTGCCCTTGCGTTGTCCTTGTGGGTGACAATTGTGCCATTATCATAATCCAGCCAGCTCGGATGACGTGTTGCTTTGCAACTAAACATTTTTTTAAATGAGACAGAAAATCATCGAAGTATCGGAGTAACACAATAAAATTTAGAACAATGTAATGTTTCTAATATACCTTCAACTTTCTTCGATTCGCTTATCTCTGAAACTTGTATGAAATTTAGATGCGTTATAACTGGTCTTTATACTTTATAAACTCAGTTTTAAACTTTAATTTTTTTTATTTTTATCACGGATTTAACAACTGCAATTCGATTTTATTGCTTTAAATCTATTTAATTAAATAATATGTATCGAAATTGTACAGTAATACAGCGAAAGTTTTTACTGGCAATTTTTCCAATCTGAATAATAATCAGTAGCATTTACATCTCTATAATATTATTTGTATTTATAAATAAATTCAGCGACTTGAGATTTGTAAAATGTTGCCATTTAGTGAAAACGTCATATTTATATAAAACTTGACGTTTTAATTAAGAATATGGATAAAGATTGAAATTTGCGTAAACCTAGCCAACCTTATATGGCGTATATTGACTGGATTAAATTATAAATCTGCAATATTATAATGACTAATAGGAAATACCAATTTACTGATATAACAATTGTATAATGGGAAGATTTATATGCTGTAAGCAAGAATCTCTTCTAAGATAGTCTTTTTGAAAACGGTTTTTGGTGACGGTTTACATTTTGATTAGTAAGAAAATATGTTCTCATATATAATTTAAAAAATAAAAATTCTCAGTTTATTGGTCTGATCATTTTTATTTCCATGTCTTTATATCCTTATTTAAGCAGTGTACACGTAGTACTAGTCCTGTTAATTGAACTGTTTGGAAATCATTTGGTGTTAGAGATCTCAAGTCTAGCGTTAATTCTCTTTATTTACCAGACTATCACGTTTGCGGGGGTTAATTTGGACTTTGAAACTGTAGTACAGTGGTTCATGATAGCAAATACATTCGCAGTTTCTTCGTGTCTTATACTCTATTCCAATTATGATACTGGAAAACTCATCTGACATAGATAACAAATTGTATTCATGATTAATTTCTTTTAACTTTTCATACTTATTGCGTTTTGGAACGGTTTTTAAATCGTTACTAAAAAAGACTATTTAAATTATTATTATCAAAAGGTTATTTTATAAAATACTATTGTTTATGTTATACTATTTTAAAGCCAAAGCATCAAAAACGAAGATCTTAAATATTTACTGCATCATCTAAACTTGATCATTACCACTAAACTTTAGTCTTCTATTTTAAACATTTGTTATTGTTATTATTTTAAGAAATGCAAATCGAACTATAGCTATATTTAAAGTTTTAAGTTTTAATCATTGTTAATATAAAATTTTCAAATTTGAGTTTCTTTATAATATTGATAACTTTTAGGAAAATGAAAAATTAAACTGAAAGTAACTGATAATAACGTTAGAAGATCCTATAGTGCCTGTATATTTTGATAAAATGCACTAATGAATATTTTTTCAAAATATATAGAGTCTATAAGATATATTGTGAAAGTATAATATCTAGTAAATTGTGTACAAATTTAAGTAATGTAATTAACTCCAATAGCTTTTTTACTGAAGAAACCGTTTTGTAGTAATATTTAGAAACAAAATACATTAGTAATCTTTAAGATTATTAATATACATTATAAGTAGCTAGAGTACTGTTTCCTCCCGCAAGTAGGAGTTTTTCTATCTCAGAAAGATATGTTACTTGTTTTTAAAAAGTCCTGCACTTTTCTTAAGATATTAAGTAAACGGTTAATTTAAAAGGCCTTTAAGTTTCCTGTGTTGATAACATTCAATTTCCCGAGTTATTTTACCAATCATGCATATTCGATTGAACCAGTGATTAAGTAAAATCAGGGCAGATGAACAATGCAGAAAGGAAGAAGCGATTATCATGCTCAGAACAGTTACGCAGAACGTGCTTATATATTGCGAGAGAAGAGGCCGGATTGTGTCATCACAAAGATTATAGAGAGAAAAAAAAGAGGCCGCCAGAAAGGGATGTGGTTAGTTGACTCGAAGAGTTTTTTCTAACTTTCCTTCTTGCCTACTTTGAGTCGTCGAAATCAAGACTTCCTTTCTCTAATTGACAGCTGTTAGGTGAAGATGTCCCGACTACCGTAAGCTTCCCGACACTTAATCGTCTCATTTCCTGTAAGAATTTCAACCAGTCATTAATTTAGTTCGATGAATGGGTGGCCTGATTAGATGCAAATCTAACATTTCTTGATTCTTTACCGCTAACTTATGCCGAGTTCTCTACTTGATAAAACAGGAAATGTCTGATAATGTCTGCTATTAGGACAATTAACTGCTAGAGGGACTATGTGATGTGTGAAAGTTTTGATTTGGCAATCCCTGTTGCTAACCTACTGTTATGTATTTAAGTCTCAATTCTTAGCTGTCTGGATTAGTCAAACAACCTGCTTCCAATAAATGAGATCCATCATGGATTACCATCATGATCTATAGTTTCAAAAATCTTATCTTAACTCTTACACAATGGTTCTTTGTTGTGATTATCTATGATAGTAAAGGATCAAAAATTTAGTTTTAGTCGTAAAACAATTTAGTTAGAGTAGAGGGATTAAGTAACTCAACTTGGATTGCAGAGCGACTTGTATAGAACACTTTAGATAATGGTATCAACAAGTAAACGATCAGTTCCGATGCATCACTCATCTCCTTAAGTCAGAAGTATGTCCAGTAGTCGCAATCTGGAAACTAAAGGCAGGCAAACGGGACGAAATGTGTGTGAGGCATGGGCGTAACATAAGCCAGATTGCCCATTGCTGGCCCCACGGTATCGCGTTGGGATGGACTCTCTGATCGTTATATCTGCTGGTTCCCCATTGCGGGCCCTCTTCCCGCCCACCCCCTAGTTTTCCATCACCTCCTTTCCAGAAGTTAAATCGACGTCTTAACCTCCCCTATACCCCTCATTCTCCCACTCCCTTTGGGTGGGACACTTGGCACCTTGTGTGAGAGACAGGGCAGCGACTCTTATCTGTCCATCGCCGGGTTCTCTCTTCTGTCTGCCAGAACCTTGGCACTGTTTATGTATTTGTGAAGACTAAACTGGTCAAAGGAGATTGTGACGAATTCCAGACCTGTCACGGTTCAACCAAACCACTGTAGTTTGTTGACTGACCGTGTGCAATGGACCATAGTCGAAAATTTATGATTTTACAACCTTAAAAAGTATTTAAAAATGACAGTTCAGTTGACAAATATTCCATAAGTTGATGTAGAAAATATTTATCAAAATTCTGTTGTTTTGTTCCAGGGTTTGTTGCCTTAGCTTTTATCTTGTCGATTTCACTATAGGACAGGATATGAACAGGGGACTATGTCCCCCAGGCTTGCACGCTGCTCGCGTGACTGTCCTGTACGGGTTATACGTGGCTGGGGTGGTCTGCAGTCGTGGGACCTCCAAACGATACATCATCACTAGTACAGTGAACAAATAGATCATAGGGCACAGATGCTCGGAATCTCGTTCATTCTACCTGAAATTTGGGAAAGAGAAAGTGATTATTTCTCTTTTAAATTACCGGAAATATAAACTTTGAGGATTTCTTTAGACAATGCGTAAAGACAGTGCAATCAATGCGGAGAGGCTATCAAGCGGAACTATATTTTTTAATTAAAGAAAGATTCTTAGAATTAATAGATATAATCATAAATCGATTTGTGTGTATGTGTGTGTACGTGGGGGTTTTTTATATTCAAATTCCAAGAAAGTTACTGATGATTAAAATAGTCTATTAATTAAATCGTCTTAGTATATTTTTAAAACATTACAATATTACAATTGACAGATTTAATTTATTGTTTTTTCCAGGTGATTACAATCAATCATATTCGATATATATCAGGCAGTCAGTTATATAATTTTGAGACGGTTATATGGACATTGTCCTAATCTTATCAGCCATAATTAAAATTAAATGTGGGATTGAAGAGCTTGATTACTTCACAAAAGAAATCTTACATTAAAATTGGACTTCGATCTTTATTTAATCATTCAACAGATTGTAATGAAACGCTGAAGAAATAATAGTCAAATAAATTCTTGATTTAAATCTTATATTATTATTATTATTATATTTATTCAATCGAGCTGATTTGAAAATAAAGGTAGTCCGACTGTAATGGAACAGGATCTCATCTAGATGATTGAATCCATTCAAAATCTATAATTGATTTTATAGACAAGTCTGTGTATTATCTTGCCCAATTATTATAAACTAATATATAAGCTAGATAAGACGGTTTTAATTTCTTTTTTGTGATAAAGTGGAATATTTTCATTCGATATTTACTTTTAGTTCTAATACTCTGCTAAATGGTGATGTTATAGAATAACATTATAGCTATTTTACGCTTTACAAAATTAATTATTATACGTATAAAGGCTTATATAAATTTTGTCTTAATTTTAACTGCATTATTTCAAAGAACTAAGATAAGTTCTTTAGATATGAATGATATGAAAAAATACTCAAAACTTGGAAAATAATGATAAATTTAATAATGAATAGTTTAAAGTGAAACGTGTTATGATTAAAAGTACAAATTAATATTATATATACTGGTAGAATTAATATATTTAAACTAATGTAATCTTGTTTTAAAAGTCGTAATTTATTTTTGAAAACGTCGGAATCTCCAAATAACAATTCTCTTTCTAGCAATAGTAATTCTTCAATATCCTCAATAATTTTCCCTAGACGATTTTTTAGTTCACTATCGTTTGAAAGATCGCTTTCTATTTTTGGAGAAGTTAGATTTGAAGAAAATCGTCAAAGGCTTGCGATTTTATATTCAGTTTTAAGAATGAGTTTTATAATAAAAATTATTCTAAATGAATTGCTTTAAAAAATACAATATAAGTCATTTTGAAATATTTTTATTTATAACACATTTCTAGATTTACAAATTTAATTAAATAATAAATCGCCCGTCAATAGAAATGTGCAATAAACCAGTATAGATTAATAATCAGTAGTTTATAATAAATCGTTCTAAGTGTATATTATTATTATTATTTTGATTTATTAAAATAAACTATAGACATTAGATCTATTTAAACATATTAAATTCGAAGCCAAATATACTGAATTTTTTCTTTATGTTAAATAATAATTATATTTTTGCTTTGAAATAATAGCGGATTTATGTATTCGAATGCTTTCAGAGGATGGCAAGAATTAAGCTTTCAGCATCTAAATCAAGTTTAAAATAATTATAGATTATTAATAGTTGGAAAAATCAAACAATTATTTGATTTTCTTGCATTTTAATAAGACTCGATTATTATTTTCTATCGAATGTTTAAGATAAAGTATTTAAAAAATAAATTAAATTAGGTTATAATATACGTATTGTAATAAATAATTACATTTATATCTAATCTGATTTTAATTTATTTATTTTGAAAGGAACGAACTATATATAAAATTATTTTTTTAAATTCTTGGTAGTAGGCTGTATTTTCTTTTTGTTTTTATTTAGTTTTACCAAAACTTGTAACATTATATCAAGTTTTAAAATTATATACAGATAAAAAGTTTTCTTTTTCATTCTCATGCAATCTAACCTAAACTATGCAGAATTAGTGAAGTATAAAACTGAAAATGCAAACTAGTCTCCAATAAGAAAAATCATTCGAGCGAATGAGAAAGTCAGTGACAATTCTCCTTTTCCCCTAAAAGTTAAGGTAAGAAAGCCCCATCAAGTTTGAGAATCGCATATTGGTTATTAGCTAATATTAATTCTCTTCGGTAAAAAACTGAGTTTTCTTGATAAGAAGATAAGTTGAGGAGGTGTAGAAATACAGATATAGCAAGATAAATATAATCTAAAAAAAAACAATCGATAGTAGGCCTATACATTGAATCTAAATGTTTTAAAAAGTTGAAATTAATTATTTTATCAAAATATACAGTCATTTTTAATTGACGAATTTCGAACGACAAATATAATAAATCGCTTTTAAAACGAAAAAAAATTAATTAATTTTTGAGGTTATTTTTTCACTAAAATACATCTTCATTTAATAAATAATACGTTATAACAATATTTAGATAACCTATTCTCCCTGGACTTTAATTAAAATACATTATGTAAGTCAGTAAGATAAATGCTTTTTAATTATTCATTATTAATTTTCAATGCGTTGTATCCTTTACAAACTCTTTTAACCTGTTTTAGATGTATTCTGTACGACGTATTAATAAAATAACAATTAATATCGAAATTTTAAACGAATAAAAATTTATCAGCAAGTTTTTATAGAAAAGTCGATGTTCAAATTTTTCTTCGCTCCCAATATGCCATCGTCCTACATGACAAGAGTTCAAAGCCCTTAGTTACAACTTGTAGACATGATCACATAACTTGAATTGTTATTATTTATTTTTTTTTAATTTTCTCCTGAAAGGGAAGCATTGTCAACACAGACTCCTCGTTTAATCACCTTTTAATTGAAATTTTTAAGGAATAATTATCCAGGCTTATAGGCGACTTTTCATAATAAAACTAACTTAAAGGAGATTGAACTGAGATGATTTGCAAGGTTTCATTATCAAAATGGTTAAAATAGTAACATATCGAGATGCTGTGATTAGTTGATTTGCAATATCAGAATAGATAACCTTAAATCCGTAGTCTAAACTAATACTATAGTATACTGATTAAAGAAACCTTAATGAATTTCGGACGTTAATAATTTAATATTTGTTAATGTTTCTCAATAATCCAATTTTATACCTAAACTTTTTTTAAATTTAGATTTGTCTTGATTAAAATGTATCGTATATATGTAATTAAATATTCATTAGAGAAATTATCGAAAAGCTGAATGGAAAGAGAATTTTGTAATTGCCAAGAGATTTTTCAGTCNGATACGATAACTTCTGCGAATTCAAAATAAATTCTAAAAGTTATTTAAATAGTTGTTGTGATATAAATTTTATTCAAAATTATATATTTTTGGGCCGAAAATAAGTAATGCTCTAAGAAAGAAATGGGTTAAAATATATAAAATACCCAATAAACGTATTACTAGATCAATTCTTTACGATATTTACTGTATTTACCTGTAAAAGAATCTTTACTATTTATCTTTGACTCTCACTTGTGGCTGACTGAACTGACCTATAATGGTTTGTCACACTATACCCGATCTATATTTAGTTTTACCTTGTCGGTAGTCACAGTTGCGCAGATTATCGAACTATTTTAACTTTTTTCGGGTTCGGTGACAATTATTATTTACTTTATCTAGTTTTTGTCTCGAATGTTGTTTTAATTCATTTTGTCAACAAGAGGGAGGAGCGTTTTATACAGAAGCGGAGGGCATTGATACTGGACAAAGTCTACAATATAAAGATAACAAAAATTATTTCTCTGGCTTGTGTTATCTAGTAATGTAAGTACATTTGGATAATGCACAGTACATTGACCCATGGTTATTATCTGTTTCAGATAGAATTTACTAATGAAATGTTAGAAAGTCACATCACCAAGGACAGTTATTTAGATGTTGTGTGTTCGTCTGCGACCCATAACTTCAAAACACGACAATTATACAGTCTTACCCTACACAATGTGAACGATACGTAGATCTATATCAGTAGAATTATCATGATCCACGAAAACTTCGACGTTTTCGATTGCGTGAATGTAAGTAATGATTTTTATGTTGCGTAGATTTGAATAAAGCAGCGTTTGGCCAATGAACTTTTGTTGAAATTTTATTCATATTTTTAAAACACGAATCGGTTTCGCTAATGACATTAACACGTTTAGTAATATTATGATTTTCTTTACCGGGAATATTTAATTTTTTCCACGTATCAATGACATCGACGATCTTCTCGGCTTTCTACCGTACACTTTTTTCATCTACGAAAGAATAACCAGAGAGAAATTTAATTTCTTTTACAAGGTGAATTCATAGGCCTTGTATTCTCGTATCAATAGATGCTAATATTAGTTTCACTAGCCATTGTTTGGTTGTTCGTACCCTCTCTAATCTGTCAACCTTCTGCTTACGTGCATCTTGTCATTATCCAGGATTAATTTTTAATAATGCTTTCCAGATTTAGATCGAAAATTGGTTTTTGTTTTAATGTTTTTATGGACAAAATAGTGTTTATATATTTACAGAAATGAATTATAAATGCGTTAAATAAAGTTATTACTGTATAATAATTGATACTGTGAATTTAATTTAAATAAAGGCAATTCGAAAGTGTTATAGAGTTGTGGCTGTAAGCTTAAATAATTTTTATGGTTGGCATTGTTATTGTTTTTTCCTCGATCGTTTGGACATGATCGGAGATCTAATATATATAATTAGTCGTGTACAAAATCTTTAAAATCACCCGAGCAGACACCATAGCAGGCGAATTTTACAATTGCACATGAATAACCAACTCATAGAGGCAGTGACATATAGAGCAGTCACCACATCATAACCATAGCGTGACGTCACACACGCTCGATTTCAACCAATCAGATGCTCAGAAATCGTTCCGGAGACAATGGATTCGTGTTCAGAAGAAATTTATCAGCTTTTTGGTAGACAATGACATCCGAAGACATTGGCAAGGATGACATGTTTTTCTGCTCGTTTGTTCAAACATAAGGGAACACCCTACATTAAGTTAAGTGGGCGTTAATGCACGATATTACATAAAGAAAATGGATTTTACCTTATTCGTAATTATTCGGATCATATTAAATGACGGTAATACTATCAAATTTATTATCGATCTGTTGACGTTGGCTTTAATTAAACGGAAGATTTGGCCGAATAATTGTTAGATGAAAATTATTATTAGCATTTTATCCTTATTGATAAATTGTTTAGAAACTGTTTTAATGTCATCAGTATATTATTAGTTGAATCGCAAAGAGGCATATGTGTTGTCCGGCAGCTAGTCTTGAAATGAAAGGCTAGAGCTGACAAAAGAACCATCTGGTGAGCAGAGGGACAATCGACTTCATTAATATTACTTGGCAGGTATCACTCGGGTGGTGAACGAGTCACTATCCAGGGGCTTGGTACTTTGTAAATACTGTATTTGTGCCAGATATATAAGATTCTCACCTACTGAGCTGTTGATTTTCTTGATAAGAATTGACTCGGAGTTGGGATACCTTTTTTGGAAATTCGGCCTTTTTAACTATTTTATAAAGTTAATTTGAAAGAATAGACTGTAAAATCGATTTTTATTGTTTTACGTGCAAGATTTTATGTATAATGTTTAGAAGTTAAACCCATCTACAGATCTGTAAGCAGAAAATGGGGAACATAATGGTACGTGAGGTGGAATGGAAGGAAGGAAAGGAACGAAATCCACCCCCGCGGACCAGCTACGCTAGACTCTAGGGTTAGTCTTATTCCGACTCCCAGAAGATTTGTTTGGCTTTAAAAGAAATTTATGTGCCCCAGAGGCTGTCTTGACTCGTTTTTCCCTCTTCGTAGCAATGAAAGGACTGCTTTTGGGAGACCTGGGGATTCTGGAGTCTGTTCCCCAAATGTCACCGTTTCTAGTCAACCGTCTATTTATGTATATCGTCTTATATGAGCATTTTAGAAATACCTCTGCTCCTAACTACATGATAAATTCATTTAAAAAATACGATAATAAGAATATTTACTGAATTCTAGAAAAGAAAGAATTTCGATTAAATCTGTAAGAAAGAAAATTGTCAAATTATATCTTTTTAGATATTCTAACAATTTTTATTATTTCACTCTTGCGAAATTCTAAATTCTGTTTACAAAAATTACATTAAAATATCTGTTTCAAAAGTTAGGCGATCGTATTAAATAATTTTAGTAAATAAGATTATCTCGAAAACCTTGCACAATCCCCAGCGGTTAGAAAGCAAAATTCTCGTAATCGATAAATAGAACTTGTTCTTTGCAGTAGTGATTTTATTTGTATTATGCATGAATATTTTAAAATATTGAGACTCTGAATATACTACTGTAGAAGTTTTTAACGCGAATTTCAATTTAATTTAAAGCAAACAGCACTGGGAAAAGATGTGCTAGAAAGTTTATTATGAAATCTTTGATACGCTATTTTCTCTATGAGATGTAAACCTTGCTTAAAGTGGATAATGTAAATACTTAAGAACTTTTTTCTCTTATCAACAAGTGCTAAGCTGCTTGCTTTCTATACTTTCTTTCGGTCATTTTTTCCCATGACGTGGTGGATAGGAAGGAATACCGTGTCTGTGGTCAGTGTGGTCAGTTAGCCAATCAGCACTACGCTAGTCCCTGACAGACTCATTCTTCCTGATGCCAAGTCTCCTCCAATCCATTCATTCAGTTTTAGGGTGTGCTGTTTTTTTCTTCTTTCCATTCACTTCTTTTCTGGCAAAAATCTTGCAAGGTTTATTTGTACAAACGATTATTTTTACATCTTTTCACTCGCTTATATAATTTGTGAAAGTTACCGAAGCCTTTGGACTTTCTTATCTTATGACTATGACATTGTTTCCGATTTTTGTTTGTCTCGTCTACTTCCTGTTAGTCTATATAAATAGACTTGATATCTATAATCCCCACAAATAAAAAAAATTGTTGACAGTTTTTATAACTTTGATCTTGAACCTTCTTAAAACGGGAAAATTTCAGCGCGTTTTCCTTTGAGGTTTTTAACGTAATCATTATAAACCGCAACTAAAAATAATTAATAAGTGAAAATAAAAATAATTTTGTGTATTTCGAAACATAATTAAAGTTTGGAAATGACTAATTGATGATTATGACATAGTCTAAGTAGGCTATTTAACATTCAGATTTAGTACTTAATCAAGATTTAACTGTATTCTTCCTTATTTGTAAGATTCAGGATATTTAATAATTTACTATTAATTTTTAAATTTAGAAAATTTAATTTGCTAAATGCATTTTGTGATATGAAATATTTTCGAAGAATTAAATGTAATTAATGAAGTTTAATCTATCCTAATATTAGAATCGAAGAATATCATTCGTAGGCTTTTATTCTGTTAAATTTAATACTATTTACAGTTTTAAATTCGATTAGGCCTTAGAAGAAAATAAATTTTTAAACTGAATGCCGAAACTCTATTATTAAATGGCTTATAATTTAGTTTTGGTCTTTTTTCACAGTGCAGTCTCTAAATAAAGTAGAAAACTCAATCAGTAGTGGTGAAAACTACAGTATATGGTAGCATAAAACTATTATAAAGTCATTAAAGATGTGAGTAATTGTTTGCTCGGGAAATAAAATGAACAATTTTTAGAAATTTTTGTAAATAATTCTACAAAAGAAAACATTTTTCAAAAACTCAACTAGTAGGATATAAGGAAAAAAATTATTTTTTTAAAGCTTGTGATCTATTGTTACTCTATAAAGGGAGAAAAGGTTAAATATGAATGATTCTTTTCGAATTGGAAAAATTTCTAAACCACAAAAAATATATTTTTTAGTCGACTCCCTAATTTAAAATACTTAGTCGAATTCTTAATAATTTTTTTTAGTAGTTGACTACTTAATTTCAATATAATTTATTTGGCAGTGTTTATTTGAAGTTTTTGAATCCTGCTACAATGAGTTTAGCATTTGCGCGACTACATTCTGTCACGTCTGGCAAATCTGTCATATAAAATTGTTGTTGTTTGGAAGATGGAACAAAGAATACTTTAATTAAATTACTCTTTAATGACAACCTGTTTCAATCAGTTGGGAACACGTCCTTCACAAATTCCCGACTTGCTGTCGGCGATATATATTTGACTGCGATTTGCAAAAGGGCTTGTGTTTGTCCACTCGTCATAAAATTATCGATCTTAACGGACTCAACCTAAAACTTTTACCCTAATTGCCGAGAATTAGTGACTTAAAGCTGAAAAATGAGCCGAAAAATCGAAACATACTCCGAATGCTTTAAATATTTGATGAAATCGGATAAGACTTTTGCAAACTTCTCTGTAACACTCATCAATTAAGATCCTGTGATTAACTGCAGACAAATAGTGAGTTAATTGCCTGTCACGTGATTCTGACCTTCAGCAATTCTTCTCCATTTGGGAGAAGTAGTTGACGTGAATTGAATCATTGTACAAAGTGAAATAAAACAATTAAATGAAATAATTCTATTATTAAAAATTAATTAACTTTTGATATATTTTTTCCTGTTTTTTTTCTTTAGCAATCTTTAATACCGGCTAGTACGTGAAATGGAAGTATTTCTTCAATTGGTAATAAGTGCTTGACGTGCTCGATACTAGCAGAAACAAATCGACCAATAATTAAGGAAAGGTGAATCTGGTCGGTGGCGTTAAACTTTACCTTTTTTTCCGATCTTTTTTCCCCCTCCTTATTTTTTTCGTTTCTTCCATCTTGTATTTCTTTGCTTCCCCGGGGTTCACGAGTAACGATTTCCGGTAAACGACTTGCTCACGTGACATAGCTAGGATTCTTCTCATTGGATAGTCGCTAACAGGACAGTATCGGGTTCATTTCGCTACCAACGCACGGTGTCGATTTTGGGACGAAATTACAGACTTTGTGTTGGTAGGCGATTTTTGTAATCACACATATCCTACAAAAACACACCTCCCCTTGCTGAAACTGATGGATGGCTGTTGTTTTCTTCCCAACATTGCGCACCTTACTGTTCTATATCCTACGCCATTACATGACGTCAAAAAATCTTTCACCAAACCAGTTTTTTACTGTTTTCATTTTATTCAGCTTGCTTTATTCTTTTAGTTGATTATTGAATCATAGTTTTTAAAAAGTTTAAAACATTTTTAATGTAGTTAACGTCGAAAATGTAATGAAATGTGATTTTTATAACTAACTTTTAGGAAGTTGTCAAGGCTAATCATATGTGATGAAGTAATGCCAATGGTTTTTAGAAGTATCAAAGAATAGAAATAAATAACAAAAATTAAAAGGAAACAAATTGACAAGTAGAATAATTAAAGCCTTTGGTAAATCTAAAATTTTTTTACTTAATATATAAATAAATATATCATCTACTTTAAGGTTTTTAATTAAAATGAAATTTTAACAAGATCTTATTAATACTAGGGCGGTTCTGGATTGTTTCGGTTGGGTGGATCATCTTTTGACAGTTGCTTGGAATATTATCTCATTTTTTTATTTTTGTTAAGTTTTGTCAGGCCCAAGCCCACCCGCATACTCCAATACTCATCTTCTCGTTTAACCTGTTGTCTGTCCTTCAGAAGTCTAATAGATACGATGAGCGAAATTTACTTTTCACTCCGCATCATTGTATACAAAACCGCTAATTTCTGAATATATAAATCGTTATATTTTACTGTACAAATAAGTAAAAATTCTGAACAATTGTTCAAAAGGACAAGTAATTGACAGTTATGTAAATTCATTATGGTTTCTACTCGCGTATTCGTGCTTTTAAAACTATCGGTAATTGTGATTTTTGACATCCTAGGTGCATAAGTCACGAATGTGTAAAGCATAAATAAGTATGTTTTTGAAAGAAGGGGAAGAAAAATAAAAGCTGGGGATTTTTTGCATTCATTTATTTGAAGATTTACACTAAAGAATAAAAACTTTGCACATGTTGTAACACTGGAATTTTTATTTCGGTTCGAGACTGTAATAGTATAAGTTAGCGCAAGGGTTTTTTGTCAAGTCTGCAGCAAAAGAAAAAAGATTTTACGAGCGCTAAAAAACAAAGTCGAGAAATAACTATGAATGTTAAAAGTCAAACATTGCAGATGCGTTAAGAGACAAGAAAATGGGAAAAAATGTTAGTTTTACGTCGTGTTTTTCTAACGAGAGAATTTTTATATACAAGATCTATTTAAAGATTTTACGACTCAGTACCGTGATGGTTACAATAATATAAGACCGTTTTTTACATTAATTTATGATTGCATCTGATGGTTGAAGGATTATACCGTCTGCGCTTCGACCAATTTTTTATTGATTAACGATGAAGTCGCAAGTTATTGAAGAGAACATGTTAATAAGTATAAAATCACTTTGAAAATTAAAGCTACTAATGATGTAGTCGATGGAAAACGACTCTTTTGGTTTACATGGAATCGTTGAAGAAAGAAATTACAGCAAATGTTAGTATTTCTTGTTGTCTGTCCCACTTCCAGTTGTCATTACTCACTCTGCTGAGGATATCGACCAGCGAGTGGCCGACCTGTTGTTGGTCAGTAATGTTTGTTTGGTCACTTCCTTTCCCCTCGTATTGTTTTAACGTACAAGAAGTCTTTATGTTCATGTTTGGAAGCATTCAATTACTGACTTTGCTCGGTAGTTTTGTTCTTTCTCATTAATCATTGCTTATGTCCGGGTGGAGATGAAAGACCAAAATCTAATTCTTCTAATATATTTTAGAGTGGATCCATTGCAGTTGATAGCGTTTTTAGAGATAATTACAGCCCTATTTTAGAGGTCACGTACGATTAATGGTTAAACGAAATTTGATAATTGGAAAAGAGTTTTAAACTTACCATATTATTATAAAGCTATAAAAGACAATTAATAAATTTTAGATCAATCTGTTCGTTTGAGGGGACTTGGTCCTAACAAAGACTTATCTCTCCATTGTATCTTTTATATATTGCATTTAACAATAATATCCACTAGATTTTTCCTGTCTTTAATTTTCTACTAAAATAAATATAAGCGAATATATATATATATATTATTTTTTAAAAAAAAATGAATGTGTGTCATTTTGAATAATTGAGTTTAATTTCATGTTCGTGTCTAAATCAAACAATTCTAGATATCAATTTAACTTATTCGGACTTCAAAGAAAAACAAAGTAAACAGAAATACATCAGATGTTTATTGTTGAATATTTTGTTTTTTAGCTTTGACTCTAGAGAATTATAAAGTTTTCATTTTGACGTCTCCATTTTCTACTCTGCTGGACAGTTGATAGTTTGAAAGCGCTTATTTTGATATCTGATTTTTGTACTTGATTCTACTGAAAATATTGAATACTTTAAGGGAAAACTCTGGAATTGGATTTCTTTTGAAGCATTAAAGTAAACATTAATTTGCCTTTCACTGATCATTGCATGCCCCGCGAAGGTCACATGTAACAGCCAAATTGGATTTGAGTCTATATGAAAAGTCTTCACCGAAGGAAGAAAAAAAACTCCTTCTGTATTCAATATATCACGCGCACATCAAACATAAATATATAGAATTTTTGATGAGAATTATTTCTTTTCTTTTTTATAAAATCAAATAATTATTTCAGAAATTTCAAACTTAAATTTAAAATAGAGAAGAGCGTTGTTTATAACTAATAGAATGGAAAATGCATAAAGATTATTAATGAAGTCGTAAATCATAACTAATTTAAAAATGAATTCAGTTCATGTTCGCATCTCTGCATTATCCTAATGGTAACATTTTGATATATTAAAATTTTCGTTATTGAAGAATTGCTTTCGTCATTTGTGAAGGAGCTTTTCAATACTATTTAATATGCAAAGATATCGTCTAGAATACAAATTCCCCTAATCTGCACATTTTAAGTCGATGTAATGAAGTGTTCGCTAATGGTAATTTGAGTTAGATACCAAGGAGAAGTTTATTAAATACGCCACACGAACTACGTCTAGACTATTTGCGTTTAAAATTTGTTTTTATTCGTATTTAATCCGTTCGTTTAATTCAGATTATTCGAATTTTTATCCCCTTTTTTTTCGGAACAAGAATAAAATCATTAATCATCGAGAGTTAAATATAGGACGAAATAAATTTACAGCACTTTCTACAGGTATAATATTAAACGTTTACAAACGTGTAATTTATTAACATACAGCTTAATATAAAAGATGTGAATACGTTACATCTATGAAATATGCAATGTTGTTCCCGGGTGTTTGCGTAAGTGAATGAATTAAAACCTGGTAAATAAGTATGAAGGAATCAATATTCTTGCTTCTCTGTCCTTTTTTTCTTTCTACCGGAACTGCAAATATTGTCGAAGTCTTTGGCTTAATAGATTCGGGAGTGTTTAAACAAACGACGTTGTTTTAACATTTCCTGTCAACCAAGCGAAATTAAGGAATAACTCTCACTCTATCAATTATTGCTTTACTTAAAGAGTATAGCGTACTCTCCCCGTTGTTGGACTAACGCATTTGGAAATTGAAAAGAAAGCTTTTAAAAAGCGGAGGAAGCTAGGAACCTTGTTTGCTTTTCTTCAATTTTCATTTGGCGTGATGAGAGGATGAAGTTAATGACCCTGTGGACATTCATTAAAGAGGGAACTATGTGTGTGAACGCGTCTAAAAGGGTGTGGTAAAGATGTGGCATTTCTGACGGCAGGTGGCGAAAATAAAAAAGTAAAAAGAGAAAAAAGAGACCACGAGGCGTTTCTTAGTTCGGCTTAGACTACCGCAATTGACCGAGAACGGAAGGCTAATCTGAGCCTTAATCACCGTCCGAGAGGTCCCGGATAATCACTGTACAGAAAGATCGTTGTGGCAATGATCCATAGACCACTGACCACTAAGGGGGAAGAGATTGATCCGCTGGTTTTTCCCTGTTTGCCTGGGGAACTAGGACGATGGACATTGGGTGACAACCTGTGTGTGTCTACAGCGTGTCACCACACCTACTGACCCATATCCGTCTCCCTAAACTACCATCGGTTTAATTGTGGTATTGCCGTCTCTATTCTGGACATCAGCCGTATTAAGCTGTTATTTAATTAAATTACTAAATGACTTTTAAGAAAAATATTTTATAAAACTCGTTATTTAAATATATTATTTCTGTATAATAGGTTGCGTTTAATTTTATATTTTAATTTAAAAACTTGGCAATATTGATTAAATAAAGAATTTAAGGAATAAAAAGAAGAAGAAATTTTACTTTAAAAAATCTTATTTTGTATTCTTGTATTAAATTTTAAAATCAATACAAAGTTATTTTCCGTCGTTAGGTCTTAATTGAAAGTTAATTTAGTTTTAAAACTTTCGGCATTCGTCTATTTACGAAGCTAATAAAATCTGCGTAGATAAATTATCTTGTTGGCTATCCAAAGTTTTTCCTTTTGGTCAGACCATAGTCTAATATTTAAGAAACGGTTGTTAAAAATTGAATTTAAAATGAATGTTTCTACACAGTTTGTAATTTGTCCGTAGCGTAAATAATTGGTAATTGTAGTTAAGATAGAAAATAGTTGAGGAAATTTCAACCACACTATACGTCTTATTTATGGTTGTGGTAGCTTCCTGCACTTTATGAATAACCCAACTACTTAAATTCACCGAAGCAAATTTCTTTCTCGTGTAATACTGTAATTTGGACGCCTTCAATCATATTTTTTTTTTATGATTATTACGGAAGGTTTTCATTTCCTGTGTTTTGTGAAGAAAGGATTGTCGACAGTTACCTTTCGTCATGGGGTCTGTTGTGTCATCTTTGTCTTCATTGTTTGAAACATTGGAAAAAAGATAAACTTATTGCACGTTTTAACTGTTAAATATCGACTGTTTTATTTAAATTTTTATTCGTCTTTATGTTTAATCTACTTCAAAGCATATATAAAGATTCTCTGTTGTGTATTTTAAGTTATATTATGCTATAGACTTACTGCGCGTTCTGTTCTCTGTTTACCTCGGATAATCTGAGAGTGAAAATCTTACAACTTTTAATACGTTTCATGATTTGTATTAATTTAAACGTGTTTAAGTAAATTGCTAACTTTAACGAAAATCTTAATAACAGTTAAAAGCCAAGAATTATGTAGCGGTTGCATTCCGACCCTTAACGTTTCTAAGGATGTTACAATGTTTGTTTATGAAAGGTTGCTGTGGACAACCGAGTTGAGTGCATGTAGTTCGTGTTGAAGACGTGTCTTAGAATTAATACCAAATATCAACTATTCAGGAAATGTATTTTCATGGAATAGAAATTTCAAAACATCAACTCTGCATTAATTAGAATTGCAGGCATTTAATGCGAGCAAATTTATTTATCACGATAGATTTCTTCCGTATCAAAAAAATGTATTATCCGAAAACAACATTTTTTACTAAGCCAATACTCTCAATTTAATACTTATAAGATTGCCCAAAGAAAAATGCCACGCTCTCGCGTTAGAACTTCAGATTGACAACAATTTGTTTTAGTCAGTTTGTTTCTTTAATTTTAAAATTGATACAACAAATTAAAGAATTTTTAATTTTCTGTTCTTATTACAGAATGAATCAGATTTATATCTGGTCTTCCACATTGGGATTAACGCACTTTATATATAAAGAGCGTGTGGAGAAAGAATAACAGAAAAACACAAAATCTTCTAATTCCTTTTCTAGATGAACTAGTTTTTTTTTCTCCCCTCGTCGTTGTTCCCAGCGGATATTTTTTTTATTTTTATTTTTTTGCTTTCTTCAGTAACGGTCCAGCATATTTCAGATTACAGACAAAAGACACCTTCTAACTCGCCTTCCTTCCTTTGTTTCCCCCAGACCCTCCCCCGATGCAGGGATCCGCTTGTCCACGTCACTGAATGCCTGAGCTCTCTCCCACTATAAAAACGCACTTATTACACAGTGGCATGGACGCCAGAACTGGCAGGGAGGGTGGAGGGTAAGTTTTTCAGAGAGAACCCAGGGGTACGGCCAACTCATCAATATCCTCTACGTCTCCGGTTTCCATAACAGCGGAGACATAACTTCCAAGTCATCTAAATATGTCACGGTTGCCATGGTTACCGAGTCGGGACGACTTCTCCCCTCCCACGTTTTTGCAGACAATTGTGTGCTGCTAATGGCCCCTGGTCGAACTCGGAGAGTTTTGCTAAGGGATTATGGGTAAAGAGAGAAAGAAGGGTGAATGCTACATAGACAGGATGGGGGAGGTTGCAGTTGAGAGAGATGGAAAAGGATTTTTTTTTTCCTATTCCAGTTTTATCTTATTGAGAGTGCCGTATTATTGGCGTCAGATGACGTCATTCCTTCCTATTGGTATGTTTATTGAAAAAACAAAACAAGTAAAAGCGGCGAAAACTAACTTTGTTCTGACTATTGCACCCGCGATCCGGAAAAGAAAAAAACAGATTGTTTTAATTTTCTACGTCGTAAATTATTAACTAATTCAATCCTAATATAAATTTAATTATTAGCTTTATTCGTGTTCTAACGAAGTGTATCCCCGTCACAGTTTAAGCATTAAAATGGCCTAGAAGTAATTATATTTATTTTTAGACAATTAGATAATTTTCGTTTTTAATTAAAATAATTTGGTTCCGCTTATGAACTGATAACTTTGGAGAAACATAATTTAAAAAAAAAAAAACATATACATAATTTGATTTCGTATATATGTAAAATTATTGTTCGAACAGTTAGAAATGATAATTGGGGACCGGAAAAACGGGAGCGTTTTGGATAGAAAAATGATTTCCCTATTACGACAAATGTGATTCAAAGAATAAGAGATTCTGTTGTTTTAGATTAGGACGATGACCCTTTCTGTTCAGTCATGTTCTAGTAATGCAGACAAACTTAATAAATGACCGTTTGTTGCTAGCAATCTATCTCCAGTCAGCTTTTATCTAGCCCCCAACTCGCCATTTTTATTCGCTTTGTCTATGCTGTTAAAATTCGGTTTGTCAAGGTTTTTATTTTTATGTATATTTGTTTTCAGTTTTTAATAAAATAATTTTTAAAAAAATAATAAAGCATTAGGGAAAAAAAAGTTGTATCGGTGAATTTGCAAGAAATTTTTATTATCGTATAATTTTATACCTTTTATTATTAAAGTCTGGTTTTCCTGATCGAAACCAAAATGCTGGCCTGACCTAGCAACAGAAATACATAAGTTAATCAATAAATTTAGCTGATAATCTTATCGGGTAGCATTACTGTATGAATGCGAGTCTATAAGAAAATTTACTAGTAGTAATTTTTCTTCCGAAAGAATTAGATTTGGTATTAATTTGAAAATATTCTTTTGATGGATTTTACTGGAAGGAAGTTTGCATCGCTTTGTAATTGTTTCTATAATTGAATACTTAATCGTTTCGAAAGAACAAACCGGGCACGAGTTTTCAATTTTTAATTGGAATTTCAACATAATAGATCTATGTATAATTATTTTGACACTGTTTTCGCTTAACCGGGGTTCAGAAATTTTCCATTTTATTACACATTAGCACTTCATTTTCATCTTTCTCATTTCTGATTTTTATTTCAATCTTGGATTTTATTGTCGTTATCAACGTGTTTAGAATCTCGATTAAACATTATTATTTACAGTAAAATTCATTTGAATATATTACATAATATTATGAATCGGTAGGATTTTTTCGAATTTGATAAGCTTCTGCTGATTCAAGTAGAAATTTATTTTTAGTCTTATTAAGTAAATTAATAATTATCTTTTATTGAAAATTGAATTTGTTATGCTTACTTGTTTATAACATATTACATTTTATCATACGGAAAAATATAATATGTTATATATATATACTATATTAATATATATATGGAAAACAGTATGCAATTAGAGAAGTAGCTGATTATCCAGTCATATTTTCTACCTTGTTCTGTTCAAATAGACCGCAAAATTCGAATCCAGTAAGTGTTGTTATTAGTGGTTCTCTCTCTGTCCCCCTGCCACTCCGCTGGCTTCATCCTGACACCTCGTCTTCGCCAGAACAATGAGGCTGGACGAAAGAATAGCGAGAGGCTGCCAGAAAATAAGCTTCTTTTTTTAATCTCCCCTAGTCTTAGCAGTGTGTTTACGGGTTATATCAGCGGTGAACTATGCAGAGCTGTTTTTACAGCATCCCCTATTGGAGGACGCTTCTCAGTCACACCTGGACTCCCATTCCTTGGGTCCTGGGCATGGAGGGGTAAGGGGGTGAATGTCTTTGTTTTCTAAGTCTCAGCAACCGGAGGAGTCTTTTCACGTCTTCCGTCCCCACTGTCGTGAGTGTAAAGTCAGGAACAATCAAAGTGAATTCGAAATTTGACAGGCCCCGCTGATTTCAATCAGTCTAGGGAATGGTTTCCCACGATTTGGCCACAGAGACCGGTCTTTTCTCTTAGACTCTTACTTCTTGTCCCTAGCTAGTCTTTTGTTCCCGTTCACTAGTAACACATCTATTGCCATACTTCTTTGTCTCTTTTCCCCATCATTCTCTTCCTTCATCCCCAAGTACTGTCTGAAAATCCTCCGTTTACTGCGTCTCCCTAATGGACTTACCCGACTTACATTGTCTCACTCACTGCTGTTTACTTCTATGTAGAAATGATACATACGCTTTCTCAGAGACTTTTACGAACACTGACATCTGTAGTTCCCGTCCTCTCCATTCGATTCAAGCCGTGTAACTGCCACAATGAGAAGGAATCGTTAAAAAGTAAAATAAATACAATCGCTCAGTTCCTATCCTTTTGTTATTAATTGATAAATAGCTTTAGTTATAGACCTAAACTTTTGTCACTCTAAGATTTAAAGTATGAGCATCAGCTCAGTACTTGTTATTCGGAATTTTAAAAAAATTTAAAAATATAAAAATTTAATGAATTCGAATGAACAATTTATTTTAAGAACTTTATTTTTTAATTATTAACAATGGAAGTGTTAAGTAACAATAAAATTGTTAAGAGAAAAGGACTTGCAAGATTTACAGGCGCAGATGCGATTTTTTTGCGTTTTTCATTGCGTTTTAATAGGGTATGTCACGAGAATATACACTAAGAAGGGATTTTTCGAAATTCCACCAGCGGGGATGAGGTTGTTAACACTTCCCCCAGCAGAGAAGTGTGAACAATGGAAGTGTTAAGAGAAAGCGACAGACAAGATTTTCAGACGCAAATGTGGGAAACCGAACATTTTTTAACCCATCTAAAAAGTTTCTAATTATTCTGGAAACGGGGACCTAATTCTTGCAATCTTTGAAAACAGGTAACATTGACTATAACGTAATAATCTTAATCTTCGCTATCATTACTTTTTGTCCAAGCAACGCCGGACCTATCTGCTAGTTTAATTATAATTGTGATCCAGCCAAAACGTATATTGGAGAAACAAAAAGAAAACTGGGAATAAGAATAAAGGAACATACATGTCCAATACAAGGTAATTATGCGAATTCTGCTGTAGCAGAACACTGCAATAATAGTGTCTGTAAACTAAATTCAAATATAATAAAAATAACGATAAAGGAATCTAATAATAGAAGACAATTATTTGAACATATATACATAAAGAGAGAAAGCAGTAGAATGAAAAATAATTTAGGACACATAATCCATCAATCATGGAACGCAATAATCGACGACGCATTCAAACAGCAAAGAGTATAAATAGAAGATAGCAGTAAGAGACAATTAGCTTATTAGCTTAATTCGAACAACTCTTAAATTAAGTTATTTTAAACAAATATTAGATGGTTGGCGTTTGGCACGGTGAAGTGCTGGTGAACTTTTTGCAAAGGTGACTTTACAGGAGTGTGTTTTTTCGTTTGGAGAAACAAGTGCCAGGAGTGAATCAAGGGTGGTCCGCACCTCCGAATTTCTTTCATCATATGTTCAAGAACAGGAATAGTTGGAATTTCAATTTTCCGAGCTCTTCTGGCATGATTTTCTTCGAGACTTGACTCATGTAGGAGAGTTGTTCAGGTGTCTGACGTGCNACCTTTATCTTAGCAATGTCATTTCGGTCTGTTTTCTTTTTATCTAATTTTTCACACCTGATAAGAAGTCGTGGAAAATTCATTATATACTTGTATTAAAAATCAATTAGCATAATTAAAATTTCTCATATGACAGATAAACAAATGCACAAGCGGCTCGCGTACGGCGTCAGGTGTAACAAAGCGTATCAATTATAATAGTTGATCACCTGGAGAGATAGGTCATATTAGCCACATGCCCCGTTTCATATCATCTGTTCGGCCCGGTGATGATGAAATGACGTGATTGTCAACAGTATTAGAGTTTCTAGACAGTCGTATCTACTTCAAAACTAACGATGTTCAGGCTTGACAATATCAAAAATTTCTCGTATGCACGCTAAATATTCAGTTTTTGTATGCATGTCTGATATATTTACGGATAAAGTAGTTTCGTGTTTTTAATAGGGCTATTTAAAGTAGAAAAATGGCATTAAAAAAGCATTTAACCAGTCCGAACGGTAATTATAAACTTAAATACTGTATATAAATAAGATAATTTAGCATTGTCGTAAGTAGAAAATTGGAAAAAGTATAAAAATTTCGATTATAAATAAATATAATCCGTAGCAAAAGGAATTATTTATATTTCATATGTAAAAGTTCAAACGAAATCTAAACACCTTTAATTGTTTTGATAGAATTATAGAATGTTATTTTGTACTAATTTCTAACCGTGTGGTAGTTAGTTGTAAGTAAAAAAGTTGAAGGAAATTATTCCATTATGACAGAAGAATATAATTGGGCTTTTGCTAGAGAAATTATTAGAAAGAATTACGTCAATGCTGATAAATGTAATAACAATCTTAAACAAAGTCGGCATTTTATTATTGTATTAGAAATAATTTAAAAAGTTTATGAAAAAAATTGCTTGATGTTTAAAAAATATTTTCTATGATTTAATTTTCTTATTTGGCATTTTTATTGGTTTATAATTTTCGCGAAAATATAACCAATTAGGCATTTGTTTGGATAATTTTAAAAGACGCGAATTACATTAAATTTCACCAGGATCTAACCAATACTTTAAATTTTTGTTTACATTTAATCATTTAGTTTTATTTCTTTTTTTCTTCTAAATTGTTTTCTAAATCTTCAACATTTAAAAACCTCGTTTGCATTTTGAATTTAATTTTCTAATGTTAAATTGTATATTTGAATTTTTAAAACGTCATTTAAAATATAAAATCGAAAATTTATAAATTTGTAAAATGTTTTGTTTTCATTAATTTATGCTTTGTATAAATCAATCTGGTTTCGGATCTAATCTGTTTTCTAACACGAGACATTTCGGATGCCGGTCACATCAATGTGCAATTTAAATAGCAGAATTTAAGCATGCAACATAGTCTAATGGAAAATCGATATTGTGCTTAATCTGCATAGAGTATATTTCGAAAATATTAATAAAACCTTATTATCGGCATTATGCTGTCTGTAAAACTCTGTCGAAAACATTTTTTATAGGTTAAGTTTTTTTTAGAAAAACAGTCTTAGTTTAGTTTCATTTGCTTCTTATCATTTGCCCAACTTAACGTACGTATAAACAACAACTGTTCTTTCAAAGTTATTTTTTATACGTCTCTATACACAAACCGCACAAGTTTAGGTTAACAAACAGACAGATGAAAAGCAGACTATTGTATGTCGTCCGTCCCTCTCCCTCGAAATGCAGAATCAATGGAAGGACCAGTTAAAAACTGGCTCCTGGACAAGAAAGACCCGGTCCAGCCCTTTGAATGCTGCACCGACGCTTTCTAAAAGAAAAGCTAAGAGGAAAGAGGGCGGCGTTGGAGCCCTGTGTCAAGGGATGTTATTGAACATACGTTTCAAAGGTAGTCGAACGACGGATATTCCCAGTCGGATCGGAGTATGAGGTGAGTACCTGGGAGAAAAGAGTTAACGTTCGCTCGGACGAATCTCTAGTGACGAAATCCTGCGCGTCTCTAGACTCCCTGTCGTCTTTTCATTCTTTGGATTGCGGTTAGTATTGATTCTTCCTGGCATGCAAATTCCAATTCTTCTCGCTATTCCGATATCGTTTGACTGGAATCTGCTCTTCCTGTCGTCTCTCTTAACTTGGTTGCAGAATCCGACGTATCCTCTTCTAAGTTTCATCATGAAAATCATTTTAGATACATACCACGTACATTTTGTGTATATATATTATTTTTATTATTATTATTGGTGTTGAAAGTGAATGTTTTCAATTCGCTGTATTTTTCAATATTTTTCATTGGATAATTTCCATAGTTTCTTTGAAATGTAGTTGTATTGCTTTGAACAAATTGCCTAATTAGTGATATTTTATGGAACGTATTTAAATAATAAATTTTCTTTTCTTTGTATAAGGAGAGTTCACGTGAAGAAATTTATAATAGTTAAAAAATAATTTACAAGATAATGTTTTACTGTTTACTGGAAATTTTTTATGGGACAAAACAATTATTTAAACACTGCTAGTAGAGAACCATTGCAAAATGATAAGTTATTGTATTTGTTATTGTTAAATAAAAAAAATAAGCTAATTAATATGAAACTTAAAGTATCTATTATCTTAATACTTTATAGATCGTAGTTTATAATAAAAACAGACAGATTATTAGCTAAAGTGAAAGCTATTATAATTCAGGTTAGATGTATAAGTAGTTTAGTTAAATAGTAATTAGGACAAGAGCACGATTCTGTTGTCTTTATTACAGCTGTTTAGCGACAGAATTTTGCTTTAGTTCTAGGAAGCATTTGCTATATATTTACAGCTGTTCTCTCGATTCTTTTTTCTATGTGTATTGTGTGCTTGTATGTTTGTGTAATTAGTATTATGTCTGCAGTTAATTATAGTGTATTCTGTACTATATAGAGACGGATGGCTGGTCCCACCATGACCTAACGCCATGGATCCCCATGTCCCAGGGATTGACATGGACACAGGCCAGAGAGTGGACAAACAGACGACAATAAACCATGGTCCTGGCCTGGTGGACACAGGTGACAGGAGGTGCAGCATGACCCCTGAGGATAACCCCAAAGAAGCTGATAGGGGGTCGAGCTTGGGTGGTGGTGAGGTCAGCAAAGAGTCCAGTCATCCACTGGACTCTAGGTGTGGGAGGTACCCGACAAGGGGTGGTGACCACCAATCGGACAGTTCTCTCAGTGATGTGGAAACATTCAGGGGCAAAATAATCTACAACCCAGATGGTTCTGCATACATTATAGAGGGTGCCGGTGATTCAGAAGCCAGTGATGAAGAATGCAGTTTTGATCTACCTCAGCAGGAAGGATGTATCGTAGATGCTCGTGGAATGACTCCGCCTAATTTTAGGGTCATTCCAGAAGTGGTGAATGCATTTCACATTTCGAGAAACCCTGCCCTTAGTGCCCTGTACGGCCAAGCTTATAATCTCCTACAGGAGAGTACCAAAGTTCCTGAAGTCCCCGTGATGCATAGTTACAGGGTGATAACTGTGAGGCGTGATAAAGACAACAAATGTAAAGACAATAAAGATAGTAAGGGTTCGAAAAGGCCCGGTAGTAATTTGGAAAAATCTAATTTACCTTTCTTGGATTATTCATCTGTGCCCATCAAACCAATTCTTATGTGTTTCATTTGTAAGTTATCTTTTGGATACAGTAAATCTTTCGTTGCTCATGCAATGGGTGAGCATAATATTGGACTGAATGAGGAAGAGAGGGAAATAATGTCTCAGCAGAATATTTCAGCCATTATACAAGGTGTGGGAAAGGAAAAAGAACCATTGTTATCATTCCTAGAACCAATTCCTACATCATCCGCTCAGGACAATGTGTTACCAAAATTTCGTGGTAACTATTTTCCCCATTCTATGAGTTCCTTTGTCTCTTCGAGTCCCATGGCATCCTTACTGAATGTTGTCAGCAGTGCTGTGTCTAGTGGTGCTGTTACAACAGTAGTTTCAGCTAGTTCGAGTCCCGTTTCGTCCATTCCACAAATAAAGTCAGCTCTGAGGACAGATAGGGCTTCTCCTGGAGCTGTCTTTAATTCTGCATCTTCCATTACTACCAAGGACGAAGTGTTAGCGCCAGAACTTGAAGATTTGGCTAACATTGAAAAAATGGCAAAAGCAGCAGCTGCTGCTGCAGCTGCCGCTGAAGCAAGTGAGACAATGGTAATGTCAAATTCAGAAAGAAATCAACTTGAAAGATCAGGATCTACAAATATTCATCTAAATGACGCCAACTTTGCAGCTCAGGGAATCCAGGATGACAGACAAGGAACAGCTACATCAAGTTGTGTAGACAGACCAACTAGTAGGGGTAGTGTAGACAGCATATCTCCTGGAGTGAGAGCATCTCCTAAAGTTCTACCGGTGCCCAGTCCCCATCTTTCCACTTGCCAATCTCCCACCCCATCCACGAGTCATGTGATTGGAGTGTGTGCTCAACATCCTGATGGTAAAACAAACGGAGTAGAATGTCCAAAATGTGACATGATTCTGGGTTCATCACGCTCTCTTGGAGGTCATATGACAATGATGCATTCCCGTAATTCATGCAAGACTCTTAAGTGTCCCAAATGCAATTGGCACTACAAGTACCAAGAGACATTAGAGATTCACATGAAAGAAAAACATCCAGAAAATGAAATGAACTGCATTTATTGTTTAGCTGGACAACCTCATCCACGTCTGGCACGTGGAGAAACATACACATGCGGTTATAAACCGTATCGGTGTGAAGTGTGCAACTATTCTACCACAACTAAAGGAAATCTTAGCATACACATGCAATCAGATAAACATATTAATAATGTTCAAGAAATGCAAAATGGAACATTGTCAGCTGAACATATCCTACAAACACAAGGACTCCCACCCACTTCATTACCACCTGATCCCCAGATTGTGAAAAAACCACCCCCTGCCCCTAAACCGAAGGCAACATGGCGATGTGACATCTGTAATTATGAAACCAACGTTGCACGTAATTTGAGGATTCACATGACAAGTGAGAAACACACTCATAATATGATGGTGCTTCAACAAAATGTCAAACACATGCAGCAGTTAACAGCCTTTCAACAGGCTCAAGCCTTAGATCCACTTTTTCAGTTCCACCCAGGTTTGCTTCTTCCCTGTGATGCTCAGTTACAGCCCGAGGCTGCTCTAGCAGACATGGCTTATAATCATGCCTTGCTAATGATGGCTACTCAGCAACAACAGCAGCAGCAACAACAACAACAACAACAACAGCAGCAGCAACAACAGCAGCAGCAGCAACAACAGCAGCAGCAGCAGCAGCAGCAACAGCAGCAGCAACACAACAACAACAACAACAAAGAGTTATGGCAGCCGCTGCAGCTGCAGCAGCAACCGGAAAGACTAATTTGGGACCATCACCAAACATAAATCAATCAGTGGAGTTAAATCATCGCGAAACATCATCACGTGGTGAAGTGCAGTATGATGAACTGAACAAGTTATTTCAGTGTTGTGTCTGTAACAACTTTTCTGCCGATACGGTAGAAACATTAAACCATCATGTGATGGAAGATCGTACGAGACAGCGTGAGGACGAAGTTCTCATGGTTGTCGCAGGTAGTTTTATTTGTAAGTTGTGCACTTATAAAACCAATCTTAAAGCTAACTTTCAGCTCCATTGCAAGACGGACAAACATCTTCAACGGTTACAACATGTCAACCACGTGAAGGAGGGTGGCGTTCGAAATGAATGGAAACTGAAATACGCCAATGTCAGCAACCCCGTCCAAGTACGTTGTAACGCATGCGATTATTACACCAACAGCATTCATAAACTTCAAGTGCATACAGCCAATCCCAGACACGAAGCCAGTGCTAAACTGTTCGTCCATTTCCAAATTGCAGAAACTGCAGTGATGGCAGAGAATAAGTATTACCATTGTAAATTGTGTAATTTCTCTTCGAGAACTAAAATTAATTTAATACAACATATACATTCCCTAAGACATTTAAGAAATGAAAATTTCCGTCAAATGCAACAAAAAAGTGAAGGAAGATCTGTCGAGGATGATATCAGAGAAACTTTTCTTGTCAAGGAATACAAGGGAAACGAAAAGATTATATTTGATTCCGAATTCGGTAAGGTGCATTTTCATCTTAATTAGTTATCTGCATGTTTCGCCGAAATGTTAAGAATGTGTGATTTCTTGTTTGGTAAACTCTCAAGATAAATATATTATTCGAATTGTAACATAACCTTTATTTCCGTGATTTAACTCCAAGAAAATCGATGAACGAAGAAATACGTGTTTATACAAGATGGATATATCTATATTCTCGTTAAATTTTTTAGCATTGTAGAAATGAAGTACAGCATCTGCCATCCTTGTCTTTCGCATCCTTCCAAATTTATATGTTAAGATTTCTATACAATTTTAAATCGTCAAATATTCGATTAAATACATCAACGGAAATTCATATAAAATTACATCATTTTAAAAATAGTAAGCTAAATTTTTTCAACCAAAAACATGCACTATTTTTAGTAATTAGGTTTTTTTCTACAATAAACTGTCATTTCTAAAGGTTTATGTTGAACTACTTTTATAAATCTCATAGAATGTCATTGCTTTAATATCCGGATAATCTAAAAATATTTTAGAGCAGAATTTTTACCGTTCTCACTAAAATTTTTGTTTGTTTCCTTTTTAAGAGTAAATGTTAAAATTAACATCTAAGATCTGAAACTGGACATATTAATGTATACGTAACAATGACAAGGCAAATCCATTAAACTCGTTCTGTGATGCCCTATTTTATTCTTTTATTTCTTCAATTTATCTCTAGATATTCCTTTTTTTTTTTATCACGCCCAGTCGAAATCTTTCTAAATCAAAGTCACGATTTTGACAATCCTTCGCAAGTCATTAAATGTTTCTGCATATCTCACGAATTAGATGTCCCAGAAAACTTTTGTTTAGTTCTGATATACTTGAGAACACTGTTTTTCTTTTCTTTTTATGTATAAATTCAGTAGATTTCCTTATTTTCATTTTGTACTTTTATTCTTCTATAGTAGTTCTGGTTTTTTTATTTTAATTATTTTCAAAATTATTCGTTGTGAAAACATTCGTGTCTTTTGCGTGTAATTCGAATTCGGTATTTTCGATGACGCTTATTCCAGTTAAGTCATTAAATGTCCTTGTCATTTTTATAGTTGTAGATGCATTTACGATCAAGATATTTTAGTCAGTACAGATACATAAAAGAAATAATAGATTACAAAATTACGTTTAGAATAAGATCTAAAATCGTTTGTTAAGCAGTCTGTGTGGTATAAATTATTTATAGTAGAATCTACTATAAATAATTTAATAATAAATGCTTATAACCTAGAGAGTTTCCAAACAAAGCACGCATTTTTAATTATTAAGATTTTAAAATATTTTAATTTTATATAAGCATCATATCATTTATTTATAAGAACGTATATAAAAAATGAAAATATGTTTTATTTTATTAATTTTTAAATATTAAATTTTTCGAAAATTAACATAACTTTTACAAAATAGGAGTTTACTACTGTTTTAATAACATTGTGATGATCTGATTGGCTTTCTCTCCTCAGATGCGCGGTTTGGTACTGACTTGGATATACCCACAATAGAAGAAACAACAGAAACGCCACCCGCAACAAACGAAACATTACCTCTGGGTTCAGCACCCATGCTGAAACAAGCCCTTTTAGATCATTCCAAAACAGCTAATTCTACAAACGAAGGAAGTGTCGATCAAACTCATTCGTGTCCATTCTGCAATTATACAAGTGCCAATGAAGTTCGCATTCAAATGCATGTGGTGGCACAACATTCCCAAAGGCCGTCAACAGTTCTGTGCCCTCTATGTCAAGAGAAATTTAAAGAGTGGGTAAAACTTGAAAATCATTTAACAGAGGTTCATCACGTCAACAACGAAGGAGTTCAACGTCTTTTAGCATTAGTGGATAAATCCGATTGGATCATGCCTCCTTCGCAAGCAAAACAAGGTAATGATGGGAATGCACAAACAGAAGAAGTTGATTGTAAGCAAGATTTGGTCGATGGAGATTGTAAAACTGAAGGAGAATTAACGGATAAAATGTTCATCGATGAAAATCCTATTGATGAATTTTCATGTCATATGTGCGGTAAAACGTTCGTTAGTGTGGAGGAATTATTTAATCATCAGAATGAGTTAAGTCATCTGGAATTGAAGACAACATCGAATGGGCCCAGATATTTCTGCTGGAGGAAAGGTTGCAATCAGTATTTCAAATCAATAGCCACGCTTCAGATTCATTTCAAAGAAGTTCATACCAGAAGGACTCCTTTAGCTGTATCAGAGCGTCATGTATATAAATACCGATGTAACCAATGCAGTTTGGCATTCAAAACCTTAGAGAAACTTCAACTTCATTCACAATATCATATCATTCGTGCAGCTACTAAGTGTGTACTGTGTGGAAAAAATTTTCGTTCCATTCCAGCTTTGCAGAAACACGTGGAATTAGCTCATGCAGATATGACTAAGGAAGAAGCAGAACAATATCGTGCTAGTCTAGCTAATAATCCTTTGCTCACAGGAGGGGTTTCCGGTATTTTAACTCCAGAAACGCCAGATATATTGAAAAAAGAAACAAGAGAAGATAGCGAACAGCAAGAAGAAATGGCAACAGAACATGTCGAAAATCAAGAGAAGGAACATCCTCCAATAGAAACTGAAAATGAAGTGCAGGAAGTAGTGGATCAATCAGTACAGGATGGAAACGGAGGAAAAGAACAACAAATATTTGAAGATTACATCAACAGTCAAGCAATAGCGGAAGATAGTTATAATGATCCAAGCAGAAAATATAAGTGTCATCGTTGTAAAGTGGCCTTTACTCGACAGAGCTATTTAACAAGCCACAATAAAACGTTGTTGCACAGAAAGGGTGAAAAGTTAAGTTATCCAATGGAAAAATATTTAGATCCAAATCGACCGTACAAGTGTGAAATATGCAAAGAATCGTTCACGCAAAAGAATATTCTCCTGGTTCATTATAATTCAGTTTCTCATCTCCATAAATTAAAACAAAGTATGAAGGAAAGCAATCAAGCAGCAAATAACAGTTCTCAAAACAACTCTGTAGCTTCTTCAAATTCAGTTACGACAGTAACAACATCTTCAGGCATTAATAATTTGCCATCCACTAATACATCAACGTCTGCTAATGACTCTGATAAGAAACCATATAAATGCAACATTTGTAAGGTTGCTTACAGTCAAGGATCTACCTTAGATATTCATATACGTTCAGTATTGCATCAGACTAGAGCATCTAAATTACATGAATTGGCAATCACTGGACAAATAGATCTCAGCATACCGTTAGTAGAAAGACCTGATCCAATACAACATAATCAGGAACAAAAGCCTGGAGATGCGACGTTTCCAACCAAAGTTTCACCGCCAACTAGTCAGTGTGCAAGTGCGGTGTCTCCTCATAATACGTCGAATTTGATAGATAATTTAACAACGTCCAATAATGCTTTGTCGTCAAGAACTGGAGCTTTAAATAATATTTCTCCACAACTTCCATTACAACTTTCTCCCGATTCTTCAATCCAACAAGCATTGAATCTCGCACCTCATATTGGACAACCACCTGTTCTCATTCCTTCTCAAGTATCTCCACAAACAGTACTTACATGTCAACGTTGTAATGCCGTATTTATGTCTCAGGAAGCTTTGATACAGCATCAACAACTATATTGTTTCTTCCAACAACCTTCGGCATCCGTTTTAAATAATTCAAACACTCCAAATCCTGTACAATCCTCCAGTCTTCAAAGCCATACCACACAGCAATCTCCCCAGCAGCATAGGTTACAATTAACTCCAGATAAGGATGATCAGAATAAAGCTGGTCAGTTACTGCAATTGACATCTGCAGAACCATCAACATCACCATCTCAACCTCCTCCACCACAACAGAGTCCTGGACTTAGTCAACAAATGCTTCGAGCAAAATTCGCTTTTCCAAGAACAAAACCGCTTATGTATAGACATCTTTTGGAAAGTTTTGGATTTGATGTTGTAATGCAGTTTAATGAATTGACACAGAAGAAACCAAAGAAAGAATTAGATAAGCGAGATGGAGATGAAGATGTCCCTGAAGGTGTTTCAATTAATCAGAATTGTAGAGAAGAAACATGTAACAGCAGTATTAATAATAACGGTAATAATAATAACAATGAAGAGGAAGAGAAGATTGGTAAGGCGCATTTGCCAGAAATCAACAAATCTTTATGTCCCCTTTGTCAGAAAGAATTTTCAAGTATTTGGGTTTTGAAAACCCACCAAGAAGAAATTCATAAAGTTATAGTTCCAGTGGAAATAGTAGAAAAATTTGCTTTGGAATTTAGATCAGATTATGAGAAAAGAACTGCTAATCAATCAGAAAATCATCCTGAAGATCTTCCTGCACCATCTGAAGCAAGTTGTTCATCTCCTTCCGTTAGTGCAGAATCTAGCCATGGACCAACTCCAACTCCTGTAGCAACTTCTCTTCCTCCTGTTTTCATGCCAACTTCCGGAACACCACCAGCTACTTCCTTTTCGTCTATTGATATGGCGTCTTCCGTTACTACGAGTCAAATGGCGGCACAACTTCAATTTAATCAACTTTTGATGAGTATGGGTTTAGGAATGGGTTTGCCAATGGGCATGAATATGCCTTTTGCAGCCGCAATGAATCTTCATCCACCACTTATACCCGTTATGATGCCACCTCCCTTAGATCCGTTAGTAGCATCTGCCTTTAGTCATCCAATCATGCCTGGTGCCATGGATCCAAATTTCTTCAGTGCTCAACAAAAGCTTCTCCAGCAACAACAACAGTTGGCCCAGACTCAACAAAAGCGTGCTCGCACCAGGATCAGTGATGAACAGTTAAAAATTTTGAGAGCTTATTTTGATATTAACAATTCGCCAACAGAAGAACAATTGATGGAGATGTCTGATAAATCTGGATTACCATTGAAAGTGATAAAGCATTGGTTTCGAAATACGTTGTTTAAAGAAAGACAGCGCAACAAAGATTCTCCATATAACTTCAATAATCCGCCATCTACATTTCTTAATTTAGAAGAATATGAAAAAACAGGAGAAGCGAAAGTTGTAGATTTAAAATCTTTAAATGAAAACGATCCTAACAATCTGAAATTTGGTGAAAACAAGAACGATTCAAAACCATCAACTGATCAAGAAAATAACGCCAATTCTGAGGAATTATCTGTCAAGCAAGAAACAAATAAGCAAATGTTTTCAGATGCAAAATGTATGCTACCAACATCTAACCAATCCCAAGGATTTCCATCTACGAGTAGCATGTCTGTAACATCAGTTCAAGCTGCAGCGTGTTCTCTTACTTCTACGTTTACATTCCCTAGCCACAGTTTGGACATCACAGGCAAAAATATGCTTTCAACGGATATAACAACTTCCCCTCAAACATCAACTTTAACAACTCCCACGACTCCAACGCCATGTACACCACCAATTTCGGAATCACCTCATTCAACCGGAACACCGAATTCTAGCGGAACGACCACACCAACTACCACTAGCAGTTCTACCACAGGCAAAAGGGCCAACCGTACTAGATTCACAGACTATCAGATAAAAGTGTTGCAAGAATTTTTCGAATCGAATGCATATCCGAAAGATGATGATTTGGAATATCTGTCGAAATTACTGAATCTCAGTCCGCGCGTGATTGTCGTGTGGTTTCAGAATGCCAGGCAAAAGGCTAGGAAAGTATACGAAAATCAACCGCCTGTGAATCCAGACGACGATGGTTTGGGAAGATTCCAAAGAACTCCAGGATTGAATTATCAATGCAAGAAATGTCTGCAAGTGTTTCAACGCTATTACGAACTTATCAAACATCAGAAAAGCGCTTGTTTCAAGGATGAAAATCCACTTGCAGCTCAAATTAAAGTTTCGAGTGGAAATAACGAAGATAGATCTCAGTCTTCACCAGTAGCTAGCACTAGTCCAGCTCTCAATAGACCACCTCTTGAGAAATTTGGACAGAATGGTACCTACAGATGTGAAAAATGTAGTCTGGTATTTCCACGCATTGATCTCTGGCGCGAGCATCAAATTGTTCACATTATGAATCCCAACCTATTTCCCAATTTCAATCCAAATTCACCGTACGGAGGAGTATTGCCTTACGATACCCAACCTACAATGCCTCCTCTAAAAAGAAAACTCTCTGAAGAAGAAGAAGTTAAAGAATCAGCAGAACAACCCAGAGATAAAAGACTAAGAACCACCATTTTACCTGAACAATTAGACTATCTTTATCAGAAATACCAGATGGAGAGTAATCCTAGTAGAAAGATGCTCGAAAGTATTGCGAGAGAAGTGGGACTGAAGAAACGGGTTGTCCAGGTGTGGTTTCAGAACACAAGGGCACGTGAACGGAAGGGCCAGTTCCGCGTTCACCAGCAGGTGATTCATAAAAGGTGTCCCTTCTGTCGTGCATTGTTCAAAGCTAGATCGGCACTCGAATCCCATTTAGCCACTAGGCATGCTGATCAATATACTAAAGGAGATGTCAATATCGATAGTCTTCCTGATGGAGATTGTGATTCAAATCCAGAAATGCCATCGACGTCCATTACATCTGAAGAAAAGAATACTATGCTGAATTTTCCTGTTAGTATAGCATCTCCTGTTACATCTTCATTTTCTTCTGTCTGTGCTGAATCGGTACAAAATTCCATGAAAAAGTATTATGAGGACTCACTGAAGAAATACCTGGATGAACTGTGTCCTCCGACCCATGTTAGCAAAGAATCTTCATTTCCAACAGACTTAAGTATTAAAGTAAAGACTACTGGAAATCAGGAGAAACAAGAAGAAAAGAGCGAATCGCGAGAGATACCATTGGATCTAAGTAAACCTCTAAAAGTTGGTGCATTAGAACTAGAAAGATCAGGTGACATCCCAATCAATTTGAGTGAAAGGATAGTAGAAGACGGGATATCTCAAGCACCTAGTATTGATGAGGCTCCTTCGGAAACATACTCAGAATCTACTGATAATATGGAAGGTGAAGATGCATCACACGAAAGTAATCCAACATCTCCCGCTTCAAATTTACATAATCAGAGATATCCATCAGGTAGCGGCAAGCGATTCAGGACTCAGATGACAACAGTACAGTTGAAAGTGATGAAGTCAATTTTTTCAGAATACAAAACTCCCTCGATGGCAGAATGTGAAATGCTTGGTAGAGAAATAGGATTACCAAAAAGAGTGGTGCAAGTTTGGTTTCAAAATGCACGAGCAAAAGAAAAAAAATCAAAGTTGGTTTTTGCTAAAACTTTTGGGCAAGAATTAGAAGTAGGAAAACCTCCCGAAGAATGTGTTATGTGCGGTGTTAAATACAATCAAAAGTATTCAAATACCAATCTTCAAGATCATTTATTCTCTAAAAAACACCTGGACAATTTAAAGTTACAAATAACTAATATGAAATTGAAAGAAGGTCAGGAAGGTATAGACAGACAAGAATTGGCAGTATCTCTTGCTGCAACTTCCTTGCCTCAAGCAATGCAACAACAGCAGTCCCAAGACATGGATCATAGTGGATCTCCTCCAACACCATCTACAGCAGGTCAAGCTAATTTGATGCAGCAGCTTCAAATGATGGGACTACAACAAATGGCAGCTGGTTTGCCAATTCCAATGAACCTCAATCAAACGACTGGAAGTCTGACAATGAACATGCCCGCTCAGCCATCGTCATCGGTTCCAACGGGCTCTAAACTGGAGCAAGAAAAGAACAGAAACAATTCAAAAAATGAAAAATCTCCGACGAACGGTACTTCTACGAACAACATTAAAAGTCCAATTTCTAATGATATTGCATGCAAAGCAAAAGAGGAGGACAAAGAATTAGGTTCCATAACGCCAGCAGCCAATCAGACTAACAACAATATGCTGAATCCCATGGGTGACTTCGTCCTATCTAGCAACGAGTCTTCAGCAGCATCAGCAACTAATCTTTTTCCATATATGTATACCGGCTTTCCAGGTTATTACGCAGGTGTACCTGGAGCCTTCATCCATCCCACCATGTATACAGGTAGGAATCAACTGTGACACGCGCACACCAAGTGTTAAAAAGAATGTCACCAGACAACATGATGTTGCCAAATGTGTAGATGTAATTTATCAATTTTCCGAACTAATTTATTCTCCAGTTTTGAACGTTGGTTGGATGGCCAGTTCTTTATTTTTACCCCCTCCGTTTATTTGTTATGTTCTCATTCTACCACCGATGATGTCACAGAAAAATCGGTGTGAATTATCACATCGTGAAGATATTGTGATGAGAGCAAAATTATTGTGTACATACATGATGGTGATAAGAATGTGTAGTAAATACATAGTGGCCTTGTAGGACACACAAGTTGTACACAAGAAGACTGATTTTTGTACTTCAAATTAACAATCCGAGTATTATAGTGTTTTACGCTTCGTGATACAAACTGTCCCCACAAATGGAAAAAAGCTCAGGTATTGTAGTGTAAACCTTTCTCCTGTGTGTGTTGCCTTAATCTGTGTTTTATGCTGCTATATGCTATCGCGAAAGTGATACGAGGGATCAAGGTTCTGCACTGATTTATAATATTAATGACGCAATTAATTTGTCTTAAGATGTGTAGATACCGTAGATGTTGGAAAGAATTTACTGGACCTTCTTGGTGTGTAAAATAGAAGAACCATCCCACCACCCGGTAAGGGAAATTTTTTATCCTGTTAAGTTGATGGTGACATTGGGAGACCTACCCGTTGTCAAGATTGTTTTGTACATGTGTTTATATATTATTATTTTTAAACCCCTTTTCCCACCCACCCAACATCCAATGATAAAGTAGTTGTACAGGCATGAAATGGTTGTGTAATGAAAGTAGAAAAAACCTTATCTTCCACCCAGAATTGCTCTTTGTTAAAAAAATAACAAAAAGAAAAAAGAAAATGGCCATTGTAGAACAATTATTTTAAAATTTTCCCCTTCCCCAGTGTACATAGAACGGAAAGTGTCCTTTTTAATACAAGAAAATGTTGCTATGTGTGTGGGGTGTGTATTGTGATATCAGTAAAACAAACGAAATTAGATGTCACATCTACCCCTTGTATGTTGCATGTTCGTTGCCAATCAGTTTGAAGCATCTTTGATCTTATGCTGGAGGCATGTCCGTTTACACTTTTTTTTCCCCCAATCCAGTTTCCCTCAGTTGCAGATGGCCTATTGATCTAATGCTTGGCTGTTAGTGAGGGATGAGATCGTCTAGCAAGTTGTTGTGTTTGTCAGTCTCTTTATTTCTATATCCCCTATATGGCTGTGAATTGACAAAAATTATTTTTATTTGTAAATAAGGGAGTGCGATGATATTTGCCCATTGTAACCAATTTGCTTAGGCAAGTACTGTAAAATAAAATTGTTTTTGAGATGAAATGATTTGTTTTTATTTTTGTTTTTTATTTATTTTCATTCAAAACGCGACCGTTTAGTGTTTTTTGATATTTTTCCCTTTTCCTTGTCTGAACTGTGTTACTGTATTTAGTTGAATTTAAATGATTTGCATCGATGTACGATTGTGACAATATTATCCTTCCCTAGATGTAGTGTCTTGGCTTTTTAATTGATGTTTATTTGATCCTTTTATTATCGTTACTATTATTTATTTTTATTATTATTATTTTTTTTAATATCTCCTAATGTTAATCTATCTGCTGTTAAATTTAACGCTTTTAAAAATTTTATTCGCGAATAAAACAAAGTGATTAAAAAATGATCGTTAAAATTTGTCAAAGTGCAATCTTGTCCCAAGAGAATTAGTAAATTAAAGTCGTTTCTTTTAAATCGGAAATCCTTCGTTAATTGATGATGAAGATCAAGAAAAATCAGGTAAGTTTAGTCATCATTTTTCTCTGAAGATCTTCAATGATTCAGATAAGCTTATTTATGTATTTATTTATTATGTTTAACTTAAAATTAATAGATGTAAGTTTTGACTTTTAAAAATTTCCAGTCATTGATCACATTAATATGAATGCCTCCATCCCCGGATCTTCATCAGAGTGAATTAGTTCTGCACTGGGCCATTAAGAAATAAAACCAATGTGAAATTCCATCTATTCTGACAACAATTGTATGCCTATAATTATCGACGTCATTTCCTTAGCGTGACTTGCTAGGGAAATACCACGCAGAAAGAAAATCATGGGTTGAATCAACTGATTATTACACCCACACCTAGATATGGGGCGCTTATGGCCCTATTTAAACCACTATTTGCCTTTTATCTTTAATGGTTAAAACTGAAATTGTCTCACCACTGCCAATTTTAAACCCTTATTTTCTATTACTTTTTATAAATTAAATTAATGTCGAGCATGATTAATGCGTTCCTTTTCGACCCATTTTTAACGTTTAGAAAGTAGGAAACGAACGAATAAACAATTTCACTACGAAAATCAATCGAGTTATTTTTGTTATCAATGCGAATAAATTTGAAAGTTTAACGAAATTACCCAACCAATTCAGGAAGAAAAGCATATTTCGGTCGATCTAAACGATTTAGATAGACATCAATTTAGATAGGACCACAGACATTTTGAACTCCAGCATCACGTAATTTAGAGGATATATCGATAAACAGCTAATTCGTACAGTTCAGTGCACTATTACCTCACTTCAGTTGCAGACACTACATAATCAGATTAGACTATCTTCCAGTAAACCATGCAACATTCTCTAGCTTAAATAATGAGAGAGAAATGCAATCGATAAGACAGAAATACATCCCTGTCTTACCTCAGATGATGAATGTCCGGAGCACATCTTGTCTTTATTGTAGATTAACTTTACTTGTGAGAGTATTGTCTCGCATTCCCTGCCCTTACCCGCAATTACTTTTTTTCGTAGATAGGATTGAATCAAACTTAATAAATAAATAAATACTGTAGGAAATAAATGATGTAGAATATGTAATTTATTCCAGGCGAGGTCGATTTTTACTTAATGACTAGGTTGCAAGAGTTTCGGTGATTAAGAAACACAATTAACAAGAGTCATTATCGATTTGAAATTCAGATAAGGACTGGTTAGAAAATAGTTAGAGGCACAGTTTATACGACTCGTGCTGAACAACTTGTAGTAGTTGTCAGTAACCTCATTAAATACTCGAATTGACGAGTAAAGACAAAAGATATTAACAGTTTTATCGAGCATGATGTATTTAATCCCGTTTCCCTTAATAAACATCAAATATTAATCTAGAATTAACACTAATTTCCTCGCGATGGAATTTTATCTTCATATCTACACCTGCAGAGCGAAAAATTAGCCCATGGGCACGACACCCCTGAGCTGTTTTGTTACACATTATTATAATTTCTAACATTTACACTGTATCTATCCCCAATCGTTTTTATTAATCGGTTAATATATTCTGTTAAACATGTTGAATAAACGAATGCGGACTTTTACGGGGGAAATAATACGGTGTAATATTAAATTTTATAATAGGAAACAAAGAGTTACATTTCTTTCACGTACATAAATACAGGAAACAGCTGCAGTTACTGAGTTCTTCCTCAAAAGAAGCTCACAGTATTTGAATTGCAAACCATTTGCATTTTTAATTATGTTTGTACAGCTTTTATGCAGGAAGTTAGACCTAATTTTTTAAATATAATTCTTTGCAAATTAAGTTGAAAATTTAGCAATTGTATCTAATTCAAATTTTGCAATTTTCTTCGCCTGCACAGTAAGTATATTATTTTAGATTAATCGTTTTAATTAAAATTTATGCATGTTAATATTTCTGAATTTTGTCACGAATTCATTTGTAAATTTATTCCTTTCTTTTCATTTTAATTCTCTTCTTTTGCACTATTATTTATATATTTCTGAATCATTCATTTTAGAAACTAGTTTATTCATTTCAAAACATAATTACTTAAGAACTTGATTAATTAACGTTCTTAAAAATTTAGACCAATTTTAAATTAAATAAAAAATATATATATTACGCCTAGCCGAAGTTTTTTTGCAGTTTACCAAGTTTTTGCTGGTATTTTTCTGGTTGACACATCAAGTGTGATAAGAGATTGCTCTTTAAATACAGCTCTTTTTTAAGAATTTTGCACTCAGTTAGTTCCTAAATGAAAAACTTTGTATTTAATAATTATGGCATTTATTAGCCGGCGTGTATTAATTATATTTATGGAGGCAGAGAGGTGCTTAAAAAGTGCTTCACTAATCGTCTTCTTGGAATTCATCTTTATCTCTTTGTTTCGCTGGCCGTAATTGAATTGAATACTCCCCCATTTCATTAATGTGGTGTTAATAGTTTTAGCGGGCGTAAGGCGACTCTTTCAGACCACAACCCTTTCATTCCTCGTTCTAGCTGCCTAGCCTCTGGAGAAAGCTGTTTAATCGCCACATTTAACAAGATCGATTTACTGTAATTAGTGTGCAGACAGAGACAGAGCTTTAAACGGCTGCCTGCAGGAACTGGTCGTCTCCGGCTTAATAGGGATCGCAACAGGTGATATTCGCTTCATTTAATCGTCGAGCTGCCTTTGACTTTTTTCTCTCCTCTCCGCATGTTTATCGAGGCTTTCTCAATCCATTCTTTCTTAATTTCTCTTCACCATTAGGCAAATAGCGAAGAAATTCCGGTTTCTGTGTTTTTGAGTTCGATCTTTTTGCACCTTGTACACCGAAAGGCCAGATAGTTGGACGAAAATTAATGTTACAAATCTTGTAGCCGTGCTGGTATGCAATTCGAAATTCCTTTCTTTTACAACCGGCTTACACTCCGACTCTTGAGACAATTTCGCTTGACACTTGAATAAAGGGGGCGATCGTCTAAAATGTAATACTCGCAGCACTTTTTCTTGGCTTAAAAGTCCATTTGTAGTAAGAATATCACGCTTTCTCTTTCGACTTTTGTGTTCGGATTTTCGATAAATGCCGACTCACTCCCGCTAGTCTATCAAATAGAATATTTTCAGGCACTATTCTATTTTAAATAAAATATCTCTCCCCTCAATTTTTCACATCGGTAGATTGGATTTTTGAAGCTTTGACATAATGTAAAATTTTAAAAGCAATAAATAAAAAAAAAAGAAAGAAAAAGAACACGTCTCTAGAGTAAGAAAACACGCATATTTATACTGTAAGAAGATCTGCTAGCCAGTACGGTATCTTTAAAGAAAAGTGGTTCTTCTAGTTCCATCGAGACATTCCCAATGGCAAACTGATGTTTCTGGCTGAATGACTGATGGCTGTTAAACCCATGGGACCCAGCGTGGTCCTTAAAGCATTTAGTCAACGCTACAAACAAAAAGCAGCAGGAGAAAAAATTTGAAGTCGGAAAAGTTAAAGAGCAAAGAGGGTAACTATCTACTAAACGAATAGGCTCGAGTTACCCAATCGTGTCGTGCAGTTGTGTCTTTCTATTTCTAACCGTCCATAACTTAACAAATTAGATCATGGTCTATTGAGAATGAGCTAGCGCCTAAAAGGGTTACAGACAACAAGGATCTAGAAGCGAGCGGCTGACGAGAATTAATGTTATCCATTTGCCGGCATAACGGTGGCCAACCTAATAGTATCTAGGGCTTAGCTGCCCACGGAGACGTTTCCAGCTTTGCACTATTCAGCTATTCTATAAATGTCCAATATAAGCTGCACTTAAATAGAAACATTTGCAGTTTATTGCCGCTTATAAATAGTATTTCTAATTCTATTATTAATCAAATTTTTTAATTCCGAGCAGCTAGAAAGAAAAAATGTAAATGGAAATTTAATTGAGTCGACCGCGCAAATAACTACTTAGAAACTATGCGGATCCATTACATATCCGGCATAAACCGAAAAGAACTGCTAATAAATAAAGCCATCCCATTTTCCATCCATCTCTTTCGCCCCACAAATACAATGTAAGGTATACACACATATCTAACCATGCTATTGTTCAGACGTGATTCATACATAGACCTTCTAATGATACGTCTGAGCATCTATCTTATCAGTTCTAGTGACAATAATACTTCTCACGCACCCGTTACAGTTCTACCTTCCGTGTTTGATAGGAAAGAAACTAGTAATTCCCTGACCACGTTTTTAGTCAATGCTATCCGCCACTATACTCTGTTAGAAGTAATTAGTAAGCCGGTGGAAAGGGTGTGGAATTTTCCGTGCAACACCTCTTCTCCTGGTGACGATTTTACTATTCTGCGAAGTGGACCTTAATTGCAGCTTTAGTACCAGGTGTGTCTGGAGCCGTCCGAAGGGCCAACGCACTTGGCCGATAGCTCGGTCACGTGACTCGATAAGTTCCTGGACGTGAACAATTAACTCTGCAGGCATCGAATGCTTGCTAATCTCTATAGTAATTAAGATTATTAAAAGTTTAAAGGACTTTTATATTGAACTTTGTTGCATAAAAAATGCCAGTTGATGTTAATGAAAACCTGCTTCAGTATTAAAAAAAATTTAAATATCTTTTTCGTAATTCTCAATATTTTATAAATAGAAAATTGTTTTGGTAGAAGTTAATTTAAATTATGAAAGATGTTTGTGTAAGTGGAATAATCAAAGCTGTAACGACTAAAGGCATTGTCTTGTCTCTGCATATTGTCATGCTTTGGATATCCGCGATTATATGGTAGTAAATAAAGTCGTCTTTCAGTTAAAATGAACGAGCCGATCTGTCATTTCCAGTAAGTAATTTTTCTATGGACATTTTGTCCTTCGAAATCATATTCGCTGGTGATTTGTTCTGCCAACTTGCATGTAAACTGCTCATACGTGGAACCGAGAGGCCACTGTCCTGTCTTTAAATTGAAGAATAGGTAAGCTACTGTCTAGATCCTGGTACGTAGTGTTATGTAAAGAGAACATTAATCAATTCGAAGAACGTACGCCTATTATCGTCAGCTCTTAAGAATATGCTGGAAAGAAAAATTAAATGCAGTCACTGTGCTTTTACCTGTTGTATCTACAATGTAATGAGGCACCGCAAACAATGAGATAATTACACTACCGGCAATACGTCAATGCCAGAAAGATGTTACGTCAAATATTACACTTATGAACTGAAGAATGATGTTAATGGACTGTGACGCCACATAAGAATTGTTTGGCTATTGTTCTCAAGGCTAAAAACGCTTTCGACACTTTTTACACCCATGTGTGTGTGGCAAATCCAGACTTAACTGGTTGAGTTTCGGTCCTGCATGTTTAAGTGAGAGCAGTATCATTTATCAAGATCATTCTTATATTTATCTACAGTTGACAGTTTTTGAATTGGTCACAATGTCTGTCGCTCTGGTTTTTGTCCCATCTCATCTTCGCTCTTAGATCTTACTCCGAACTGTGGAGTGATGGGTTTTATTTAACGCACTGTGATGACGTCATTTCTTTATTTTTGGAAAGAAAGATAAATATCCTCCCTCTCCTAATATCTATTATACATGCATTATCTTTCTGCTGCTTTTATTCATCTTGCTATTTAAAATCAATCTTAATTGCTTTATGTCAGTCTTTCTTTTAATTTGATGAAAATATCTATTTAAAAATGACTATCGAATTGTAATTATTTCAAAACACATTTTATAAACTCCTACATTAAAAACGTATTCATTAATTAAGAATCTTACGAAGTCTAATAAATTGAGTATAATTGCCTCAATTAAATTGGAAAAAATTTGTTCTGTGTAAAATAATTAGAAAAATGGCTTGCCAGATATTACAGATGAACAGAATAGCTAAAGAAATAATAGATTCTTTTACCTATAATTCGATTTTTAGATTCATTATTGCCTGCAGGATCGTCTCCTAAAAGGAAATATTCATCTTCATTTCATATATTCTCTCTTTTTTAAAACTACGACATAGTTTTTAATTCTAGCAAGTAAGATTTTTTACGATAAATTTAATGTTTAATTTATATAAACAAAAATATTAATTTTAAAAAGATATTTCGTGTTTATTTTTCACGCACATTTTTTACATTTTTAAATGTAGATTATAATAATCTTTTATAAAACATAACGAATTTTAAAACTTTGTTTTTAATATTTATTGCATTTTTTCATTAAAAATAATTTTTTGGAGTTTGCTTATAAAAACACAATTTTTCATCGATAAACTAATACTCGAATGACTCTGTAAAGTCGTGTCCACTGAAAGTCACAGTGACCTCAGTGACTTGTCCTCCTTTACGTCTGGTTCACTAACCTTGGACTTGTATAGCTACTTGTGTTCCGTACATTTGTCACTGACAGCTGTCACAATGGTCAGTGCGATCTGTCTGCCCTCACCCCTCGGGCCGTTCTTACCACAACTGACCGATTCAGAGCTATTCCCTCTTCTCTCGTCACGTCTGCATCCTTTATATTTGACGTGGATAAAACTCCTCCTGCTTTATTTTTTTTTCTTATTTTCTTTTCCTCGATGCCGCGAATGCCCTACAATGTTTTGATTATTTAAACAGTAATATAAGTATAAGCAGAACTGTTTGGGAATTATAGTAGTGTGCCGAGTTTTTAATATTTCATGTTGTGTACACGGATGTAAACGCTATAAGATAAGTTCCATTTAAAGTAATCTTTCCTTTAACTAGGTAATAGCGCGATCGATTGCAGTATCTATCCGCTTACGAATATCTAACGTTATTAGCCTGAGGTAATTCCGTTCACATTCTCCAGAACAAAATGCGATATGTTAAGAAAACTCATCTTGAAAGTTATATGAAAACACGGACAGCGTTAACCAATACTAGATGGCGATATGAAGCAGGTGTGGTATCTCAAGACTACTATAAATAAAGATTTAGTGGGTGGTTAGACTGGCTCGCGCTACGTCCCCAATACCTTGTGGGCGGAGCGGCCGTGGGCTTCTCATTGCTCATCTCTATAGTATAGACTATACCTGTAAGCTCTAATCATGAGTTGACGACATTAAAACGGGAAGATAGGAGATCTCACTCCGTTTTCCTTCCCATCTCTTCGCTTTCTGGTTTCTCCCTACGCTTTCCTAAATCACGGTTGGACAGTGCGTGCTTTGCCCTAGGTACTACCTTGCGGACCTGCTGGATATAACATCTTGAGCTCTTGGAAATATTTTCCATTTTTCTGTCAAGAGGTCACCCATATCATTATAGTGGGGTCGTAACTCTTATCTGTTCTCATGTAAATGCGCCTGGCATGGCCTTAGTGCTACATATTTATACAGATTCTAGAAGCTCGCCCCTGGCTGTTCCTTCCTGCCTTCATCGATTTTTTCTTCCCTTTTTTTACTGCCTACACCCTCTCTCGAACGGAGCGTGTGTTATGACGTTGAGGTCCTTCCCGTTACCCAGACTTTGGGTTAAAAAAAAATCGATTTTCCTTCGTTCACTCTCGCTTCGCTAAGGTGATGGGGTAGTCTGTCTTCTGCATTCTTTCCCTCCTTCCAGCAAATTTCATTTTCTAACATCCGTAAGTTGGACAGTCGTTTTTGCCCCTCGACTTCGACCCGAGTATTATCGAAGAAGCTCTTAATCCGCTCACTTCTCTTAAGCTGCACAATGTCCCCGTCATCAAAAAAGAAAGAAAAAAAGAGAGAAAAAAAGAAAAAGTGTTTGACTTAAACAGATATATCATTGTGCACAGTTATGTCCACTAAAAGTATTCATTCTGATCTCTACCATCGCCTTATAAGAAGAGAAAGTAAAGAATTTCTTAACGAGATTTCTTCATTTTCGGTAATATCTAATTTTCTAGTTATAACTAGACAACTTTCGTCCAATTTTTCTTCTGGAATGATCGACCGGTCGTTCATTATTCAATCAAAATCGATATTCCTCTAAAGTAGCAGCTCCCTAATTGCCAACATCCCGAAAGAAGAATCGATATTTCATAATCAGAATGATGCGGGAACCGAAATAAAATAAAAGAGGCAATGGTGTAAAATTGAGACAAGTGAGAAACTATTCCCAGTTTTAATCCGATTGAGAAGTTTTGAGGGAACTTTTGTTTATTCTGTCACCGAATTCGATGCCACACACTCTCACTTCAAACTACCATTCTCGGTGGAATACCATGAAACAGATTTTTGTTTTAGAAACCGACCACTCAATTCCCTCGATAATAGAAAGAAAGAATAAAAAAAAAACCTTACACCTTGGCTAGATTGCTGTCGTCGATACTTCAAAAGAGAAAAACCAAACGGAGAGAATAACTATAGATTTATCGATACGTGCTTTTTTGAAGTTTTATTAAAGGATATTTCTTTTGTTTTTAGTTAAACGTGTTCGCATTGGCAAGGCCAATATTTCCTCGCTCGGATATCAATCTCCCCATTATCTGACTTGGTTAATGTAAACATTACTAAAGCACGCTCTATATAAACCATCACATACCACAACTCTAGAACTAATTAAAGTCAGAGCTCGACTTGGCACGTTTCGAGAGATGACAAACAAGGTTTTGGTAAGGGACCGAAACCTCTGTTTCACCGTCACTGCTGTTTATTTTTTTAAACCAGCCTACTTTTTCATAAATTTTTTAGAATTATCGTTAGAATTACATTCCACTTCTGAATGTTTATAACTCTCTCTTTCCATTCTTTCAATTGTCAAAGACAAAAAAAAGGAAAAAAACAATTCTGGGATATTCGAATATTATTCGATTTTTCCAGTCGATTCCATCGCCAGATGGTCAGTGAACTCGTCCGTTACAAATAAGGAGGCTGGATAATATGCCTCACCCCTTGGGATGAGACTCGAGCTCTCTACAATCTATTTACATTTGAGAGAACATAAACTTCAGCTGACGACTTTGGCTAGCCCTTCTTAGAGACGCAATAACGGACGAACTTCTTCGACCGTTTTTGCTTTCCTATATAGGAGAAATACACGAAATAGAGAATGACAAGAAACGTTATTGGAACCCGTCTGCTTCTCATAAGGAAACTGTTGGAATTTTTTCCCTTTCTCATTTTCTATTTTTCTTTTTTTTTCTTTATTATTACTTTTTTAGAACTGTTTGAGAAAAATTTCCTCCCATAAAATATTCTATTTCTCCAAACTGTAGTCGAAGAATGGAATTATTTATTCAACATCAATTACTTCTTCCTAACAACTGCAAATATTCTTTCAGATAATCTTAAACCGTTGCGTAGTTCCTGCGTGTTTTTATCTAATACAAGATCCGATTTTGATTTTGTAAATAATTAATTAATAATAATCCGCTTTTGACTCTCCTTTAATGTGTCTCGTCCTCTGTCCGTCTGTCGAGCTATCCGGTGAAAATGGATATAACTTAAAAGCCGTAGGCTGATGTTAAAGAGGATTGAGAATATTTTCGGCTTTTGACGGCGAATCGACAGAAAGGAAAGGAAAAATTAAACTGACAATACCGAGAATAAAAATTGTAAATTAAAGTAGGAGTTTTTTGAATTTCGGATATGTTAAATCTTCGGTGGATGATTACGCTAGAAGAAATCTTTTCTTACATCAGCAATCTCTTTCTTTCATACATAACCCACACGTAGGGGATATACAGATCTCGAACGCATGCTCTGTAACACTGACCGTGTGAAATGAGCCATACAATTCCATTCTGCTGCAGATGTTGTTCCTGCCTACTAAGGTTATCAAGAGAGGGCTGCAGATTGCAATAATAATCGGGGTTGCCATGGTAATCAGTCAATGACCACTGGTGTCCGGAGGGGGGTGAGAAGATTTCGCTAGAGATGGACATGGGAGACGAGGGTCACGTGACACACTTCGGTGTGATTGTAGGCGCTGGCTGGACTCTACTGTAGTTAGTTTCCAGAAAATTGAATTCTCGACACAGACCGCACCCACTGTTCTAAATGGGGGAGGCTGGTTTATACATATCCGAGAACGACGGGAATTGCTCCGTGTAATTCGATCACGTGACTGATGCTGTCGGATGTTTTTTCTCGACAGATTATAAATCGAATCGTTATATCTGCTCTCGAACTTAACCGTTCCCGGTAATTAAAACACCATTTGTGGCATTCTTTACTTAAACGGACCAAGTTTCAAGGGCGGCATTCTTTATAACACAAGCAGTTCGAATATATAAATAGTCGAGGAGTATTTCAAGCACAACGATAATTTCCCTGTCAACGTTGGTTTAAATATACCTCATCAACTTGTTCAACTGAAAATATAGACCAGAAAGGAATACAATAGCTCTCGGCCTTATAAAGGCTCTTTAAAGGAACGGTGATCTATCTACAATAGAAAACAACTCGGCATAAATTTAATATAATGAGAAATCTGTCAGTGACCTAGAATTACTTAGTGTACATATAAAAGAGTTAGATGAGATGACAAGTACAGTTTATTAAGGTAAGATTTTTCAAAAAAACCGGTCACACGAAAACGTTTACAGTATACAGTATTTAGTCTATATATTTAACAGATACTGAATATCTTCGGTCATCCATTATATTATGTCTATTATTAGTAAGCGTCGAATAGTTTAAATTATTTCGGGTCTATTTGATAACCCAAATGATATTTAAAATTAATATTTAAGTTGAAAGAGTGTGCGAGCTGGATTATGGACAGCTGTTTCTGAATACTTTGGTGATGGTCTTCGATGGTCCCCCTATTACTTTTCTGTTATTAACTGAGTTCAATTTCGGTTATGGAACACATCATATCCTCTCTCACGTAATAGAACTTAGAAGATTTCGTGAACCAACCACAAACGTAAAGACAATGTCCGAATGGTTGATGGTCGCTCTTATATTGCGTGATTTTCGGTATGAAGTACTTCTTGTACTCTCGTGACTGAAGACACACACATTATTGGTCTCGCAACATATAAACACTCCCATATATATATTTTAGTTACTATTGTCTAAGTGTTGTTTGTTTAATATCGATTTATATTGTGCTTTAAGTAGATGTCATTGGAAAGTTTATGAAGGATATGCTCTGTGCTATTTTGATCCGTACTATACATTCTATATAGCCCGCTGCGTGTCCAATTAATTTGGATTAAAACTTAATTCTTCTGGCGAAGGATTACGCTGTTTTTATTATTTTAATTTTTTCATGCAACATAATTGAATAATCCGGCTGCTATGCCTCGACACACAAAACAGCAGATGTTGTATTTTGACTTAAATAGGATTTCACGCTTTCAACAATAAGCTATCCCTATTACAAAAACAGTAGTAATAAGTAGGGTGGGAACAAACAATGTACAAAATTCTCCATTCACTTGTCTACATTTTCCATAACCTCTACAAACCTTTTATTCATGAACCGTTGTTTGCAGGTTTAGTAAGTGGCCCGTTCTATTGTAGCAGCGAGCACGTGTTCGGCTTGGCCATAATGATGTGTAATTCACACGAACTGCATGCATGAGTCACGTGAGGTATAATTTGCATTGATACTAAAGCGAAGGTACCAATCTGCAACTAACTGTACTTCAGGCGCGCCCTTCGCTGCTGGACAATAGAAAGGCACAACAAGGAGGTGGCACAACTCAGCACCTACTTGACGATGGGCTAAGATCCTGGCGAAAGGTCGCTGTCTCTCCAGCTATGTCAGTTAATAACTATCCTCAAATGGAATTCGCATATTGCATATTATATAACATTAATGAAAATGGCGCGTTGTCCTCTTCGACGCGGAGTATCGATTATCCAATCATTATATTTTGAAGATAAACAGATCCCAATCTGAACAAGATAAAAAAGAAAAAACTTATTCATTTCAGTCATTAAATTTGATATCGTACTCATAGACGTTCCTCTCAACAGATCAAGAAAAGTTGACAGATATCTAAGAAACCATGATTGTGAGAGAAATCAGTAAGAGGATATCGAACTTGTCTGCAGACAACAAAAGATTCTTCGTTTCCCGCGGAGAGAGAACCCTTGGGCAGATTGGAAAGGAGATGACCAAAGCTGAAGCAGTGGACGGTGGGGTTTGACACATTTTGTAACTAGAGTCCCCGAGAAAGCCGAAGAGGGGGCGAAAAGAGAAAAGAAAAGAAAGAAAAGAGAAGGAGTTGGAAATTTCATTTGTATTGACGAGGGATTAGCCCGAGTGATGCACTGTCCCCCCCTATTGTGTTCTCTGAATGGGGAAACAGGGAGACAGTGTCGCTTGGGGCTAGAAACTAGTTAAAAGACTGAAAAGCGGTAGAGACTGCCAGAAGACGAGACGTCCGTAAAGTAATGTGTCAGCCTCTCGCTGGTTCATTGACAAATTTTGTCCCATTGGCCAGTAAGGAAATAAATCAACAAAGGCATGCAGTTTGGCTGGCTCTCCACCCCCCTTCTTCTTAGTGTGGAGGAGGGAGGTGCTTGGAATGTGTCCAGATAGTCGCCGTGTAGTCTTGACTGTGTTTTGTTCAGGATAATAATAACAAATGTTCTCTACTGAAAAATATATACTAGTCTCACTTGTAACGTATCTTCACATATTTTTTCCCGACCGTGTCGAACTTTTTTCTACTATCGCGTAAAGGAATTCGGTTCGTCAACGACTATGTTTGTTCAATTCTCGGTTTGAATATTCGGATCATGAAAAAATATGTCGGTTTTCTTATGTGGTCGAAAAATACGACAAAACTTCCTTTTCAGGCTCGAATAGAAGACGATTTGGGAGACATCGAAGCACTCAAATAAAACTTTTATTTACATATCGCCTGTTAAAATTAAATCTAACTAATTAATATTGATTTTTATCACATATTACAAGCGTGTAAAGGTGATAATGAACTTGTCACTAGATTAATATATTATTTAAATTATTCATATTTGAATCTACGAATAACTTTAATTCTTTGAATAACGAGAGACTTTTTAAATCAATGGCGTTTGTTTAAAATTCACGAAATCCTTAAAATAGCTTTATTAAAAAATTTCTGGTACTTTGATGATTATATACAGAAATCATTCGTGATATCAGTTCATTAAGTCGAGAGGCGAATGATTTCAAATGGCAAGTTTATCTAAAAAAAAGATCTTTTGACTGCGTTTTGTTTCCAAAGTAATGCTCTTCCCCCTTCTTCCCCCAATCCCATTGCTACTTCTTTAACATTTTCTTTTTATTTCTATTTCTTTTCCTTCACTTCGTTCGTCCTAGCCCTAATGTGCGAGTTTCTGATGTAATTACTCTAAGTGTTGTTTTGTCGAATGTTAGAGTCAGTTCAGTAGACGAGGGGAGGGGGACTTTTTTTTAGTTATGCGTTCCCTCTCAGCTTTCTTCTCTTCCACCGTCTCATTTACTGTATATTTGGAAAATGTTTCTGGACTTTTTATCTACAAAATCAATTTAAGAGAAAAGACAACCAAAATAGAAAAAACAAAAAAAATTATCTTTCGGTGACAAAACACTTGACGCACGATTCTACAGTTTTTTTTTTACACGTTTATGTTCTTTTGTATTCATTAATCAAGCATCAATTTAGAATTGCTATAAAACTTTTCTGTTTGTTCTGTACCTTTTAAACCGTTCTTCTACTACTGTTAATGGTAAATCCGCAAAGTTAATAATTCTCTAAAAATAAATAAATACATAAGTAATTATTTCTTTTAATAATCAACGTTATCTTTCAGTTGTCTTTTGTAGCTAATCAGGCAATATTTTTATATTTGAAGTCGAAATAGAATCCAGTAATCACTCAGATTTAGTGTTAAATGTTTCATATACTCATTAAGAACAATTTCATTAAAAAAAAAAAAAAGATACTTTTATGCCAGATAATACTTATACAAATGTGAATAATGTTTGTATTCTGCTACAGATTTGAGTAGGTTATATGCCATATTCACTTCCGATTTTTGTATTTAACATTAATGGGAGAGGCCGAGATAAACAATGGAACTCTCCATATGGGTGTTAGATTTATGGTTTATTTTTCCCCCTAACCCCCACTATAGGTGGGGTCGACATAATCAGGATCTCGACACTGCCCGATTAACTATGATTTGTGGCAAGTGCTCGAAACAGATATAAATTCGGTCGTATTTTCTACCAGTTTGAATTAGTGAATGGCGGTCTTAATGCGTGGCGGGTTATTTGTCGAATGATAAAATTTGTTTTAATAACTTTCCTTCAAATGAAAAGTTGCTAGTGGCAGCAGAAAATCGGAAATAACCATGACTAAAAAAACGAAAGAAAAGGAAAAAGTGCATTAATCGACATAACGATTTCATTTTTTATATTTAGATGACGAAATTGAACTTATTAGGACAATTTGAGTTTAATTACGTCTGAAAATACGCTAGCAGACAAAGCCAGTCGAGACGTTTTTAACAGTAAATATGCTTAAGAGCGAAAGTAATTAATGTGTTTTGAAATTTTTAATAATGGATACAATAATGATTTTTTTACCTATTTTTACCGTCCTTTTTTTTATTTTCTTTATTTCGTTTAAACATTCAGATTATAAAAGAATTATTTTAAATTATAAAAATGTGGGCCTATCTAGAATTCAATTTTATAAGATAAATATCCTGAATAAGAAGAACCAAGCTTGCTTCCTGTTTTGTTTCTTTGTTGAAAGGACTATTCTGAAAACTCTTGACATGCACAAATCAAAGTTTTCTTTCCTTTTTTTTTTTTGTTGTCTTTGCATAATATATTTATTTTTATTTTTAAAACATTTTTCGCACGTTTCTATGCTATAGTAGTTACAACAGTTTTTCTTTTTTTTCTGTTGGGTTATTTAATTTTCTTTTCTGTGAAGCAAGTCAGATAAATCTTGAATATCAAAAAATCTCAGTTTTTATTTTTATTACCGTATTTGCCAACGACTTAATAAATACTTTAACCTCGTCTTTTATCAAAATATAATATACTAACTAATGTACAAATCTTGCCCTTAAGTTATAAAACTATTCTTTACTTTTGAAATTAAAATTAATTGTAAACTTTTTACAAGATTGTTTCTTTAAAAATGCACACTTTATAAAAAAAAATAAAGGAATTATTGATATTAGAAGAAAATTTGATACTCCCTTTCCAATAATGATTTGTTAAATTAATAGAAGTATGAAAAAATCGTTGCCAAGCAGCTGCATTTGAACAAAGTTTGGTTAACTTTCCAATGAGAATGGTTGAGTGTTGAGATTAGTGTTGGAAGAGCAGAAGACTGGGAATCCAGATTAAGTTAAACACATCTAGGAGCACTGCTGCTGTGTAATGTTACAAAGGGACAGCAGTGATCAAGTTATATGTATTAGGTTAACGATAGTTATCCGGCAACCTCAGAGATTCATCGGGGAATATCTTTGAGAGAGAAACACCCAGATGTTCCGTTCTAAACAGAAGTATTCTTCTAACAGTTTTGTTAAATTTAAATCTATTTTTATTGAATAACTTTTTAAAAAATTTGTAATATATCTTGCAACAGTTATCTTTGTTCTATGCTATTAATGGTTTCCAAGCATTTGAGTTTTGTATCAGATAAGACCAATCTTATTGGATTAATTTAATTTATTGGGAAATAAGGTTGACTTTCAATCCCTTATCAGTTTATCCCTCTTCGAATTCAAATCGTTCCACAAGTATTTTAGAAAGAGTTTGTTTGAATAGAAATTGCCTAGAATAAATGAAATTAATCACCCTCTTATGGAGCCAAAGTAACATTTATGAAACGCAAAGGACATACTGAGGCTTTATGAAAGTTACTCGACGATATCTCGCATACTTATTCCCTAATTATAGAGGCAATGTATATATTCTTCAGAATAGTTATCCTCCAAATCATCGCTAGATGTGACAGATGACACTGGTATGTTCCTTTTAAATCGTTTCATAGTTACTGCTGACACTTCACCTCTCTGTTGGAAGCCGTCACATCATTTTGAGATTTACGTCACTTCTAACGATACAGCAGATTGGCGAACAGTAATTCCGTAGCTTTATTCTTATTGGATAACGAGTTTGCTATACTCAACAGGTATTTAGTCACGTGACACGCATACCTGACACAGGCCGTAATTAACAAGAGAAGACAGTTATACGTGTGGCCTCTGGGACTATGGGTATGGTACAAGCTGTCCCGTGCGGGGGTGAGTGCCAGACGGTGCGATAAGACCCACCTCCCCCGTCTCATTCCACTTATTGTTTCCTAGGCAAGCATACGAATGATGGCGAGGTGCTGTTGGACCAGGATGCTGGTGACCTAAAAGGTCAGGGGTAAATGGTGGCCCTGCCTAACTTCTGAGACAACGCACATCACCCATGGCACGTAGACCATTAGCATAGCAATGATGAAGGGTTTGGAAAATTATCCATTCTCTACTTTAACCCCCCCGCACATTTCATGAAACATAACACCCCCTTTTCTGGTGTCATTCAACAATGAGCCGAGGATGGATATCCATCGTTAAACAGGTTGAGCCAGTGAACTTTATAGTTAGTGAAAATTCAAATCATCGTTGTGCATTCTAATCTGATGTCAACTATTTAGAAAAGCAATTAACAGTCAGATCTAAAAGCAATAAAATTTTATCGCACCTGTTTTTATATTGCCGAAAAGTTACCTATCTAAAGGATTACATTAGTGTCAAAGACGTAGCCTATTAATATAAGCTTTGAATTAAGAATAATAATTAATGATAATTAAAATAAATTATCCTTCCAATATATAAAATAAGAATAATATATAAAATAATTGTTGCCTCTTTAATACGTTTTTTATAAATTAAAAATAATAAAAGAGCATTCGTAATTAGAACAGTATGATTAATGTTAAACGTTTTTATAATAGACACGAGTTGGAGTATGCTTTAATTCATTTACGTTGAGTATAAATGGAAATTTTTATAAAAAGTGCCACGAAATAAAAGTATATAATCTAGATCCGGGCCACTGCAATTATTTTGGAGTGCAATGTGCACCTTGTGTTGTACTTCGTGTCGTTGGATGCACGGCGGCAAACCTACCTTTATCGAATCCGCCGTACAGGTAAAGAACGCGAAAGTAATTAGAGCTCTTGATAGGGGTTGGGGTCACGGTCTGTCAACTTCGTTCCTCCGCCTTTCTACCCCTGCGTGTCGTTAACTGACGAAGCCGAGGGGAAATCGCCTCCTAATGTAAATAGTAGCGAATGATGTCACGTTTACTTGCGTGAGTTTTCGTGATATGTGTATCTCGTTGAGTTCGTCACCTCGCTTAAGCCGGCTGTCCGAATCAACACGTTATGGGTCAAAGGTGGCAAAAGTGGGGTGTGATGTCAGGTGTTAAAAGAATACCATTTGATTATGTTGCAATTTGTCTACCTTCTGTCAGATGATATGGATGGGCGTAGAGAACTTTAAATTATTAAATAGTTTCTTTTTAAGTAAGTTATATCTTTTTTTAAGGTTTAAAAATGCACACACACACACACATATATATATTAAGGGAGCATTTTCCGTTATTAAAAATGAACGTTATAGATAACTGCTAGTCGACTCCTCCTTTCGCTACGAAGCACACCTGTCCTCACACTGCACTAATAATAACTTAATGTTGTGAGTCATGTAATGAGTTAAAATAAGTGATATGACGAGGATAAAACATAATCAATGCTTTAATATATCCTTATGTATATATATGCAAATATATATATAGGTCTACATTTTAATTTGGATGTTAGCTTCTAGACATAAAAACTTCTAATCATTAAAGTAGAATAATATTTATAAATAATCGTTGTTTTAAAAATACTTTCTTTTCGAGTAAATGTTTTGTTTATAATTAAAGTTCGGGCTGACTTTTTTTTCTTTTTATTGTTTTGTATTCATATTTCCTGCGTGAGACTTGGATCATTTGTAAGTTATATCGCACGCATGGAAAGCGTATTTTAAAAAATAACTTTAAATCTTTGTAGTAAGCTTATTAAGCTTATTTTCAGTCTATAGTAACAAAAAAGGACTTCTCATAAGTAGAACAATATTACAGAACATCCATTTTCTGTACCATATATCTCGGATACAATATGAAATCACTAGCACAAGTAGATCTAACGGACTGTCACAAATAGAATTAATGAAAAAAGAACTTTCTCGAGCTTCTAACCAACGAAGATTGAGGGAATACAGAAAATGGGGAAAAACAAGAAACACAAGAAAGTGCATGTTCTTAATTTAATTTTCACAACCGTTGTTGGTCAAACGCGTGATATTTCCTTTATGCTATGTGTCCTGCCTATAGTGTAATTGGCTCCTATCAAGAAGTTGGGTGCTTTCTCGTAACAAAATGTTTGTTTGGAAGTTGGTTAGCTATATTGACGATGAACTATGTAGGCCTATTATCTAGGAATAATAGCAATCCAACTCTCATAAACAGTCTAACAATAAACCATGATCAAGGTGTCCTGGGACGTCTGCCTCTCTCACTAACATACAACAATTTTTATGGCTTTCATCATATTAAACTAAGCGATTCTGTTGGGTAGAATATAATAGATTGCAAATTTTATTATTAAAATATTAAATAATTTTATTGATTTTAAATTAAGTTTTTGATATCTTTACAAAATTTAATTTAAAAAAAATTAGTTTCAAAGAAGTGACTTGGATAATATTTGGAATAGCTGTTAATTCATTTATGAACAGGTTTAAATTTAACCTTTCTAGTCGTGAAAATGTCACCGCACTAAAAGACAGTTTTCTGGAGGTGTTCGTCCACAGCGGAACACAACATGTCAACACATAGCTGAAATTACACCCACACACCCCATTTATATTATCAATGGATCGACAAAACCAGAGTAGTGACTGATAAATGATGTAGGTGAATTACTTCATCACACCCCTTCCTTACTTGGGACGTTTCTCCACCGATCACGCTCAACACAGAACCTACAAATTAGTGTCCATTTATCTGTTCTTAACATCGGCACACGGTGAGCGACTGATGTTGCTATCCTTCTTTGATCAGCAATTGGGAGGGATTCAAATGGTTCTAAAATGACTCAAGTGTGGCCGAGTCATTTCTCAGTACAGTTCGTTAAGAAAAATTCCACCGCGATGTTCTCTGCAATTTAGCATAATAACCGACAATCATTAATTTCCAGTTTTAGTTTTTCCTCCACCACTTCACTGCTCCATATCCGTATAGAGTTCTACCGCATCTCCACCCATTTACATCCTGCTTAAGTGTTATGACTAAGATTTTTCAGACAATAAAAAATACTTTAAGAGGAAAACTTTTAAAATATTATTTTTGATTAAATACGAATTAAAAATAAAATAAATAAAATGTTACATATATTCATTAATTTAATATAATGTGATTTAACTGGCATTTAAAATCGTTTTTTCTTCGTCAAAAATTTCTCACTTCTTTTTTTTTTTTTTTTCTTTTTTGCTTCTCGACAGATTCAAACCTATAAAATATTTTTCGATTTCTTTCATCCAAAACTTGCAACTCTCAAGATCCGATATCGATTTTAAAAAATAAAGGCCGGTCGAAGTGGAATATTTCTCCCTGTAGCCCACTAGAATTATAACGCGGGTTACAATCAATCGTCAGGTTTTTTGAAGTGTAACACCTCAGGATGCAAGATGTCGTCTATCTTCGACACACATCCTCCTATAAGTAGCAGTCATCGTTTGACGTTTCCAGCTGCACTGAAATGTCGTTCACTTTGACATCTTCGTTATTACAGTCTAACTGACAATTTCAGTCGCATGACGTCATTCGCGGATGTTGGATCGCGAGTTGTCAGGGAATGACGCGCATATTGCATCTAGAGAATTCTGCTCCAGCGCTTCTCGCCTCTTTATTTTGATTTGTTCTATGAACAACTGTATTAATTTCCTCTTTCTGAATCTTATACATCCGTATCTCTTAATTAACTTGCTTTATTTTTATATTTAACCGTGCAGCAATGTATTTTTTTTTTTCTCCTCTGTCTTTGTCTGACATATAAAACAATATTATTAATTGAGGAAAATTGTCTTAAAATGCGTGATTTAATGTTTTACTCATCCAATAACTGCCAGTCCAAACAAATTTATTGCTTCCAAAGAAAAAAAGAAAAGATTCGGTAATTGCAAAAACGAGGAGAAATCGGGTCACATTTTAACGTTTAGTGCTAGATTATTTTCACTTCGAGCGAATAAAACTAGATAAATGGGAAAAGGGGGAATATCGTCAAGCTAAAACTGCCGAAAAAAAAGAAAAAAAAAATAGCGACTTATGTCCGGTTATAATTAAAGCGTTATCAGACAAGAGAAGAAATCTTGGCGAAAATCCGGCAACGAAAATACAGAAGAAAGAGCAAAATCAGATAAAGTTCATCCAATTACTCACAGCTCAGACATTTGCATTCGGTCGTCTGTCGTAATGACAAGAGAGAAGCCAGTAAAGTTACCAAAGACAAAATTTAATTACGTCGTTGCTTGATGAAGGTGTTGCCATTATCTCTGTGATTAACGCTCAGTTTGTCTCGTCACGATTTTAACCACATCTCTCCCAATGCTTCCAAGCCAATTTTAGATTTTTCCTCTCCTTTTTTTCTTGGCTAATAGAACCATCTCGTAGTTTTCTATTACACCAAATATAAAATAATGCTTATTAACTAAAAATAAATAATACTTTTTAAAAATTACTTTTAAAAGAAAGTTCTTAGCTGTATTAGTTACCATTTTAAAGAATTTTATTTTCATCTTTTGCTGTAATGCAACTCAATAACATCGATTTTATTTATTAATTTCCTTTTGGAAAGCGTTTATTTTATTATTTTTTACCCTTTTTTTTATGTTATGGGCATAAATGGATAATACTTCAAGAACAATTAACGGACGAGAGTTTTAAAAGAAGTAAAAAGCAGCATAGAAAAAAAGTGGGATGACTATCGGGAGGATTTATTGTTTCAATGTTTGGCCTTCATTAATCTAGATACTTTATAATAGCTCTCCGGTGGAGATTATACACGTAAATGATTTTTTTCATCCTCCGGAAACTGTGTAGACAATTTCGAGAGTTGTCAAACCGAAGCGATTAAAGAACACCCGTTTCGCTGACGTCATTGGCGTTTAATTGCAGCCGGGAAGAGTAGAAAGAGTGGGGATGAGCCAGATGGGAATACTAGGATGTCTCCGTCGATGACAAATTAGAATAAGGTGCTCAAAGGGATAGAGGCGTCGTGAATGGTCTTGTAACCACTCGCTCACCCCGTCGTTTCAGATTATATATTCATTGTTGATATGCGGTAATTTATTTCCTTGTTAATCCTTTGAGCCCGCAGTGGCGATGACTGGAGGGAAGCCAGCAGAGCAGAGGAGAGAGAGAGGGGAGGCAACGAGTCGGTGCTCCATTAAACCGTGATTTGATGTGCTTCCCCTCTCTCCTGTTGCATTCCCACCCGCGATTCTTCTCGCAACGCTAAGCATTTATCGTATGAATGATACTTGTTGTCATTAAAAGCGAAGTGTGTAATTTTGTTCGGAGCTTACATTCATTTGTGACCAGTCGGATTATATTATTAATCCGCGACAATTCGTTTTATACCCGAATTTCGTATAGCTGCTTACAATGCGAATATAAATAACAAACTTTGGTTATATTCCTTCTAACAAACGCATTGGAAAAGTTCAGCTGTCAAGCAATTATTTCTAGCGAGCATACATCTTGCTATAATTAATTTATGTCTAGACATTCTTGTAAATTCGACCAATTTGACATTCTTGGCTGATTTTACCACAAAGATATTCGCTTCTTAATTAAAAACTAGTCGAAGCAGTCCTAAAAATCGTTCTCGTAGATAAAGTCGAAGCGAAACGTTTTTTTTGTTATTTGTATTCTCTCTTATTGTCCCTTAATTTATAGCATTCTTGTTTTCTACCAAGATATTTACTTCATTTGAATTCCTAGTCGAAACTCGGACACGGCGGTGCATGTCTGTTCATCTATTTTACCTCCTTGTTAACACATTGCCCATAGCTATGTCTCACTTCATTGGCTTTGGTTGAACATTGAATGAACAAGTTTATAACACGTTTCGATTAATTCGGAGAATTCGTTTATCTGCTATTTTTAATGATTCCACTCCAAACGGAACTTCATTCGGATGACTGAAACTTCGTAGATTTAAAGATATCGTCGCATAAATAAGAAAAGAATACTTTAAATATACACTAATCTATATTTCTTACGCAACTTTATTTATGTTTAATATGCAATACGAATGAATGAAAGGATATTTTTTTCCCTAAGCTGAATTGAAAGAAATGTTTCTGATAAGCCGTAAAATGAATATAAAAAATATTTCTGTATTTAATAATGCAAAATATGTATTTGAACGGCGAACAAGAAATAATAAAGGTAATAAAACAATGATAATTATTACAATCAGATCCCGCAAAACTCGATATTGCTTCCAAGTAATGCAATTTAGAGTATTTTCTAGCCATGGCTAATTGTGCGATTGGACACGCATATCAATAAAGTAGTCGGTAATCTAATAATTGAATCATCATTTTTTTCTAATTTTTATCCAACTCTAATTATATATAAGTTTATGAACAAATATCAACGTAATTACAGTGAACTTTATTGAATTATCAAATGAATACAGAAATGTAATAGTCTGTCTCTTCTTAAGTAAGATTTTTTATTCTTCTAAATACCATTCGACTATCGTAAATTTAAATATTCTTTCTTAAATGCTTTCTTGTATCCATTTTTCCTGCCAAGTATTTTTTTTATCTACATCAATTAACTACGACTGCAATCTTCTCGATTTCAATCTTCAAAGAAAAATAGACGTATTTTATTAAACGTTTATATGTAGCTTTTTCGTTATTAATTTAAGAAATATGTTAAGTCATTTACGATGTAATTTCGGCAATAAATTATATCTGGCACGATAATTATCTGCTTAAAATAATTATAGTTTATCCGCTTGGTACGGTATATAAATATACGAGGAATCCGTGTGGACGGGCGCGATCTATGTCGATAAAAATAACATAAAGCCGATCTAAATGTAAATAGGTATTGATATAATAACTTAATTAATCTGAAGAACTCTCTGGGATAATTATAATTTAAAATTTATTTACACAGTGCAGAGCGGGGTTTTAAATCCTGTTCTAGCAGCCAATTTTTATAACAACTCAAAACCTCCCAATAATTTATCATGTTATTATATTTATACTTTTCAAATTATTGAAAAAATAATAATTAAGAATTTTTAAAAATATTCATTTCATTTGGGAAAATAAAATTTTGAGACAATATGATATAATTTTCAAGGCGTATTTCGAAATGAAATTATAGAATTTTCAGCTGAAGGCTTGTGTAATCGATAAAAATTGAAGCAAGCACTGAGCTAAGGTCAAGACTGTCAAAATGTGCAGCAAATTAAGCTCTCTCATTACTTATGTTTTCTTGTGTGACGTTCGCTCTATTTATTGATTGGAGAGTAGAGCTTGCACTAGCTGGATTCGCTTATCGGACCAGCATAACAAGGTGCATCTTGTTAGTCAGGCTGGCTGGATCATCTTCTACATCTGTCAACCATTCACTGACACACCATTTTACCCATTTTAATTGGACGTCGAGCGTTTGCTGGAGGGCAGCGCTTTTTGGGAGACTTATTTCACACGTTATTCCAAGCCGCGGCCGTAATATGTGACGGACTGGCGAAAATGTCTTTCATACATCCTCAAGTACACTTTAAAAGTGAATTTCATACTTTTAGGTGTAGAAAGGGCCTAGTAAATATAGTTGTGGATGTCGTAATGATCTCTTATACACCTCACATCTCATTTTTTGCATTTTTTGATCACTCTTCTCCGGTGGTATAGCCGTGTTTCAGTTTGTCAGAAGTACTTTCTTTATGCCCTCTCCCGAATATATGGCTCGAAAAGTTTTTCATCGCATGCGCCTGCATAAAATGGAATCTGCTTCTTGTAAATTCTACGCCGAATATTAAGTTGGATCTTTTAATAAAGGAGGAATTTGTTTCGAGATAGCGACCCGTGTTCCGAGACCTAATCAATTTAATGGAAATTTCCTTCCTGTTATATTGTTATACGTCAACTGTAAATAGAACGATGCGAATTTTTATTACAATGCAATAATGTATTGAGAAAGCCATTTTTCTTGGCTCTAAAAAAGTAATCTAACGAAAGACCATAGTTTAAACTTTTTTTTTCGCCTCATTTATCTAAAGTGAAATAAATCGGAAGAATTATGTTAGCAATTTACCTGACCCATAGGTAATACCGAGCCATTTTCATTCAGCCACTTTGTTCCACTGGCTAACCACAAAATAAGAAAACAATAAAGCTAGTACTTTAAACTACGGTTTACTGTCATTAAGCAGTCTTTACCCAAGTGTTTCGTCGCAAAAGCCGAGGAGCTGTAACTAAATTGTCCAAGGAGCCATAATTCGTAGTGTGAGTCACCTGTCTGTGTTAATCAGTTAGGTAAAAATTTAGCTGGATGGTGATTGTGTCAGAAAGGGACATTTAGTGCTCGGCCAACTCTACTTGACGATCTTGCCATTATCAAGCTCTAATCTTCTTTATCCAATCCTGAGGGAAGCATTGGCTACTTAAATGTCTATCGGGAACAGTTGTTTGGTCACTATCGTCTTTTAGTAAGGGTGACACACTACCAATTGACCTGTTACTTTCCTGCACTCACCGGCCTTCTATCGAGTGTTTGCTCTCCAGAGGCATGTAAATTTATTAAGCACTCTCCATCTATTCTTCGAATTTTAAATTATATAATTATTTAACTGTACTTTTTTCTTGGCCATTGGAAAAATTTATATCTCCCAATAATTAAATAAATCCATTTGACACTCCTAGTTAGTCGAGTTCATATCCTTCTAAATTGCTTATTAAAATATGTAAATGCCGTATTCCAAGATGCAAATTCGAAATGTGTCATTTCCCTTTAAACAGGTGGAGGGACGACGCTTCAACATTCCTTAATGTATTCACCCTATTAGGCATCTGACAGTAACAAAATTACATTTTGGTTACATCGAAGTTCCCGCATTTAATACGATAGCAATCATCCAAATAATTAATAACTGCTGATTGCATCACACCAAGAAATTACTCATTGCTTACCGTCTCGGATTTATCCTGCAGAATTTCTAAATCAATCTTTTCTAACTTTAATATATATTCCTAAATCATTAAAGCATTTTCAAAAATTGAATTTCTCCTCTTAATTATCATGACATTTTTTAAAACCTTTCTGCCGCTTATTAAAATGATATAATAGGAAGAGCCAAACAACGTTGCACAATGCTGTCGACTAGTTTTCACCTTCATCCTGTTAAGGCCGAACACATTTAAATGACAAAACACGTTATTGTTTGTCCTTCACGTGGCATTCAATAGACAACCAGTAATTATATCAAAAGTATCAGTGAATGTCATCGCTATAATTAGCATCTGAGGTGCATTTCAGATAGTACTTTGCCCCCTTGTCGCGGGGTTGGCTCGACTGCGTATCTGTAGTGGGTGTAACTCCGACTAATATATTCCGAATGCACTGAATAATTGATGTGTTTTTTGCACTATAATTATCACATCGATATCTAAAAAAATATAAATATTTAGTTAATTTTTTCTTTCAGCATCTAGCATTTAGTAATAAAAACAGAGCTGCAGAAGTTTTTCAAGGGATAGGGTGTTGCAAAATGAACCTTCTTGAACCCGAAGATATTAATAAGTTGAAGATGACATATTTTAATGGATCCTTCAACAGGTCTATTAATCAGCCTTTATGATATTAATCTTGTACCACAGCTGCATCGTCTCTTATAATCGTTTGCAGTCCATCTAAATAAATGTGATTTAAATGATTGTGTATGGAAAACTCGAAAAGAGAAGCCATTAATTGGCGCAGTCCATAAATTAGAGAGATAGGAAAAGGATAGGAATGTTTACAATACTCTGGAGAATCCTTCAAACGCAGTTAATCTCTCTGACTATTATTTCTATCAAACAAAACATACTCGGTGAAGGCAAGTGCTACGAGGGCACTGCACATATCAAGGCGTCGAGATGTAGAAAGGGAGGAGAAGAACAGACAGAGGAGGGGGAGGAACGAAAAGATATCAAGAGGAGAAGTCTGTTTGGATTGAAGCTAATCGACTTACCTTGTAACTTGGCCCGAAAGTGTAGAGTTTTTAGACAGCGATGTTTATGACTGCGGCAGAGAATCCAGACCTGATGGCCGGACTAGATAAAAGCTAGTGTAGACAAAGAGATAGACACATAGTTTGACCTTTGTCCGTGTTTTGAAGATTTGCATGTTATAGAAAGGTTTGTTACCGTTACTGGTATGGTCACTTCATTGGGAAATCCGGTCACGGTCTAAGTGAAAAATTTAATTGGAGCTTTGCCGGATTGAAATGGTCATCATGGAAAAGCTGCTACGGGGATGTTAGCATGCACGAGCAATACTGCCCGTAATCTCCCAGCACTTAGAATGTCTCTACCTTGCGGAATTCTAACTACAGGGTATAGTTTGGAGTATGGAAAAAATTTTCAATCTCGGTGCAGCTTGATGCCGTGCAGCCCAGAGGGGTTTTGACGGGAAGGAAGACGCGTGCTGAAAATGGTAGAGGGGTGAATAAGAGGGGACGAATTCGAGAATATTTTCTTGTCATAGACCCCCGCGGGTTGAAGTGTGGTCTTGGATTTACTCAGGGACGTATAGTTGACTAGTCAGGCGTCTTGTTCTCGTTCCGAAACGTCTTCTGGTTGGTTTCGGAAAATGAACTGTTTGTCCTCTTTCCTCCTTTTTTCCAGTTTTCCACATGGCCTACTTCAATTTAGAATTTTATTTTCTCGACGTTATATACCACTTAATAAATATCTCCGGTATAATCCCCGACAATGGAATTGTTTAAAATTCAATAACGCTTATAAATTTCGTTTCGATCGATATAATATTTTCATATTCATGTCCTTAAACAATTGAAACAACATGAAAAACATTTACTGAAGTTAGAAAAAGTTGCCATTCACGCACACCATATAGGACACAGTATATAGAAAGTGTTTCTACCGTAGGCAACAAAGCAACCAGATGAAAAGAACTGGCAGTAAAGATTTAATCAGGACGATTGCCTCCAGTCCTAACGGTTTAGTCACGACATCACGATAGTATATATTTAGTCGGACGCGCAGAATACGGTAAAACACCGAGAACCAAACACCAGCCGCTAAAACGATACAAATCTGCACACTTACACGCTATACACGTGTCTTCGAAACGTGGGAAGGTGTTCGAGTTGTATATTGCGTGATTTTTTTATTTTTTTGTTACGCTCCATATATGTGTGGTTCTCCCAGTCTCCAGCCACTGCACGCATCACGTGAACTCTCATCGACAATTACATTAATGACCAACACCTGCTCAGGCCTGAGGAATCATTAGTGGCTTTAACAGATTGCGGCTCGCAGGGGATGACGTCAGATATGGCAGACGGGTCAAGTCTCGTCCTTGTAAGTATGGATGGTGCACGGCTACTCTCGGACCGGTCTGTTCAGTTTTTCTTTTCCCCTCTCCCTTTCTATTTGGTCACGTGATGCGCAGTTAAAATTGATTACACGTCAATAGAAATTATGTATATTTAAAGTAAAGACGATTGTTTGGCTCAAGCGAAATGGCTGCCTAATAAAATAAATTTGATAGAATTAAGCACATCCAGTAGACGGAGGTTTACTTTGATGGTCGCGTCAACTGTCGACATCTGGTGGAGCCTCTTTTTTTCCTGCACTCTACCCCTAAGGAGAACTTAGCCTTGGCACGGGATCCCGACACCCCCACCCCAGGGAGAATGTACACTTCCGATCGGAATAAGGGATGATGATTCATCTACAAATCTCTTGCCCTGCTACAGAAGCTGCCTAACGAGACAATCGTTGATGCAGCTTAATTTTAGAGAAGAAACTAATAAAAAAATACTCCGGATAGGACTCTGGGCCCCATCCCAATGAATGCAGAGAGGGTGACTCGTAATCTTTCTTCTTAACCCGTCGGTCTGGAATATTCATCTCCGATTATTTCCGCGTTCGACTTCCTTCAAAGGTGTAAAGGGGCGGATGATGTATAATAGATCAAATGTTGGAGGACCGACAGGGAACACGTGCCGCGCCACCTAGCTGCAGTTTCCAACAACTAGACTAATTTGCCACTGCAAGCTTGGGCCGTCGCTATCTCTTCGTGCTGCGTCTAGGTTAAATACTTCATTTATATACGTTATTTTAGTTGAGCTAGCTTTTTTGACACGATAAAAAAAGAAGTTGAAAAGTGGCAAGTAGCAAAACGGTGTGGTCATCACCAACTCAAGATGAAACTCGCTCGCTTTTTTCTATTCTACTACATCACGCTCCGGTGACTACAACCAAATTCCAGAGAGTCGCACTTACGAAATGGAAAAGTCAGGGTGCATGAACTATGACGTCAGTGGTAGGGTGTCCAGTGATGGATGAAGACGCATCAGCTTTTTGAGACGGAATGACTTCCTCGGCTCTCACCTTTCCGGAAGAAGCTCACTTCCGCCATTTGTGACGTCACATAACGAGTCCATTACGTCGAACGTCCGGCTTCTTCTTTCATATTTCTTTAGCTAATATAAGAAGAGGATCGATAATAGTTTGCGTTGCGTAAAGATTACCCGGACGTCTTGGGAAAATATTTTTATTTCTTCTCGTTTTCAAATTTTTAATTAACTAACACGTGTTATATTCTCGAATCTGTAGAAGATGGTTGGGAAGACGACATATTTCTGATACATCTACTTTTTTTCAATTAAAAACTTAATTGCTTAAAGAATTACGTAATGTTTTTTCGTTAAAAGTAGTATCGGAATGAAGCATTAGATGTTAATACGCGCTATTTCGTTCTCTTGTCGTCTCCGTCTGATCGTAAATTAACGACCTTGACAGTTTGGCTTTCTTGTTCTCACTCTCATTTTATCACTGTCTCTATACACCTGACAGGTGTTGTCCTTTGGCAAACATGAGCATGCGAGCTCGTTACATGACGCCTTACGTGGTTACAGAACATCTCTAACCTCATCACAGTCGCTAGTCATGCTTGGCCATCTCCATTAGACAGAACTGGCTTCTCCTCCTCACTCAGCAGTAGGTATACGTCTTCTTATCTGCTGGAAAATGGCCTATGCACGTGTGACGGATAGGACCGATACAAATAGGGTTAACTTTCAAAATGGTTGCCGCATAGAGCAGAGATGTAAGCAGATCACGTCGCATCGAGTCTCGGCGCTCCAAAGTAGACGAAGGAAGGAGATTTCTACTTGATTAGGCACGTATAGTCGAACGGTGGGAAAATATCAAATAACTCATTATATATCCGGACCGAGTCAAGAAATGTTTAGAAGATAAGATGTATTATTGTATTAATAAACTAGATAATTGGAAACGAATCCACAATTCCCACTAGGATAAATTAATACGCATGGAAATTGTTAGGAGCTAGAGATGGCTAATTATGTCCATAAACGCGCAGGGATGTTTTGGGTGCCAATATGTCTGAAGGACTATCAGCTAACAGCGAATAAGTCTTTCCTTAATGAGCTGACTTTGTCGTAATTACAGCAGACAATTATACTAATTATTAATACTAGCAGTCATTACACAAATAATTATTGCTTCCGGACAATCGTCCCGCTGTTTTAATGCAGCCACTTGCTGGATTGTGTCCTTATGCTTTTTGCACTTTTCATCTCGTTAACCGTCGTCTGGCTGAGGCTAAACAATCCCTTAAAGTGTTAATTGGTTTAATACGTAACCGGAGGATTTCTATACTGTTATTAATGCGGATACATTAACCGGCCGCCACAATTAAAGACATAATGAGAACACTCGACTGTAAAGGAATCAAGTTATTAGAATAGCATCAAAAAGATAGTGCAGCCTTCTCTTTTGTACTCCCGCTTCGTTTCTTTTCAGAAAGAGGTTAGGTAATTAAATTTGCTAGTTGTTAACCTTCATTACTCTTGTTAGTTTCTTTTTTTCCTTTCTGTCTTTGTTGCACTTCTTGTATCGAACTTCCTTTATTTATCTTCTAAAATCATTCAATAATTCGACCGGAGTGCAATTATAACTTTAACGTTTTAAATAAATAATCCGAATCGAAGACACCCTATCAACCTCAATTCGTTTGATAAGTCCATTATTTGCTTGACAGAGCCAAATCAAAAACTTTAAACTTATAAAAACAAAATAAGAGAAATCACCGACGCGGGGGAAAAATCAGAAAAACAAACAGAACAGTTTACGTTGTTCCGTAAAGAACATCTCTCCTTTCACTATTCTCTGGGGAATTTTCTTCTTTTTTTCGCTTTCTTTCTTTCAAAAAGTCTTCTTCCTACACCCACGTTCCGAGAGGCGTTCTGCGTATAACTAAGCAGAGCAAGCAGAATGAGAGTTAGTTTCCAACTTAATTGATGTCTGTATCCACTAAACTTTAAAGCAAATGAGGATATTTTTTATTCTTTTTTCTTTTTATATTTTTCCAGGCATTTCTTTCTTCCACTTCTATCGCCAGAAACATTACAGCCGGTATCAAATCAACTAATAACGTGTAAAATGCATTCTAAATTCCTCTTGGCATTGAATATTGATTGGGCCATTCCAGATAGTGCATATTCAAAGAAAAAGTAGGATTTAGGCAGTTGGGAGGGATTTATTACAACGATATTATAAATTACCTGACGACTGACAGATTTAATAGATCTGCTATGAAAGAAGTGATTTTCGCTTTTCGGATGAGCAGAACTGGATAGCCGAGCGTCGTTACAGAAAAGCACAGTTAAATTCGATCCGGCATGCCAGTTATATTCGATAATGCTTTTTTTCGAGGTAGTTACCGTCATATTTGACTATTAATTGGATTTGTAGAATGTTCGCCCAATAGCTGCATCAAACAAAAAATAAGAAAAAAACGTTTGCATGACGTGGAAGTTTTCAGATTGCGCTATGGTTTGATACCAGAGTCGTTGAGTTAGACTAAGTTGGAATAAGAATGAGGAAACTAAAATCAAGCGATCAGTCAATGTTGTCAGAAAGACTTTTTGATTATCTGTGAGTGGTTTTATTTCTTTGAGACAACACTGAAGAGAAAAATACGTGATGAACATTTTTTCTATTTTTTGTTTTCTTGCTTAAAAATTCTATACATCAACAAAACTCTATTATTTACTTAGATATACACAAAGCAATCTTTGAAAATGCATCACATCCTTTTATTTACAATTAATGTGATTAATGAAATGATTTTATATTAATTATTTATTATAAACGTTAATTAACCCCCAAGGCCCACTTTCCAACCAACTTATACTGGATGTAAATAATTTGAATATTTTTAATTTCTCTCGTGCAAAATTTATTTTAAAATTTAACTAACAACTACTTGATTAATTAACGATAATAAAGAAATATCTATATGAATTATTGTTCTCTTGTATTAATGTGTAAATTTATATTGTGATAAAGATAAATTAATAGATAAGGAAATGATGAATTTATATATCAATTGATTGTTATTTTATTTGTCTTCTGTAGGTTCTCCTCCGGCAGGCTTTTTGTACGATTCTAATATGTACAGTACTCCTCTGTCCCTATTGCAGTTACCTCCAGCAGCATTATCAGAGGTGACACAAAAATTAAGTCAGACAGGTAATACATGTGCCCGGATCACCCAGGATGGAAAGAATTTGTCAGACTTGAAAGGCCGAATACCAGATCCAGATTTCCATCAAGCAGTCGAGGTCGAAGTCGACATTGGTTTCGTATGCAAGAAATGCCAAATGGTTTACCCAGCCGAAGTGTTATGTCTTAATCATCAAAGAGCTTCGTGTTTTCCAACAAAAGCCATCGGCGATATAAAAGCCATGCTAAAACTGGTTCAGATCCATGTTGAGTGTCGTGCATGTCGTGAGCGATTTGTGACGGTTCTCGACTTCAAGTTCCACTGCGATATGGATCGTCACATCAAGCGAGTTCAGAAGATGCAAAGAGAAGCGGCTCAGAAAGCATCCGTTCAGATGACTCAACATCTCTCTAATCAACAGATGCAATCTTCGTCGTCCATAGCCATAGCTACAACGGCAGCATCGACGGTGTTGGCTGGTCTATCGGGCACTCCGGCGCCTGCCATTCCAGCCTGTACGGTGGTACCTAGTGTCCAACAATCGTCGTCGGCAGTACAACCAGCTTCAAGCGCCCCTCCTATCCCCATGTCAGGACCGTTAGACGCTGGTTCTGATCCCACAAGAAACGGTCTTCAGGACTTATTGTTCAATTCTGGTGTCCAACAGGATTTTAGAACCGATTTGGACGCCACTCTTAGGCTGAGTATGGGACCTGACAATGTGATTCGTGGACAGGGCATCGATACATCTTTGGACATGTTCGATCCCACATCTAAATCCGGGATGTGTTACTCAGGTGACTCTACCCTAACAACAGAAGCCACTAGGCTGTAATGCTTTTTAATCGTCGTAGGCAATAATGTCTTTGTCGTGTATTACGTTTTGCTGGATCAAGTAGTATAACTACATTATATAAATTTTCTCCCGTACTGTGGTGCTGGTTAAACCATGACCCTTACCATTCCTCCCTCCATCGCCTGTCCCCATTTCACTTGTCCTCGCACACCACAGACGTTTTTCATTCGCGCCCCGTTGATACTGGACGAGCTTAGATGGATCAAAACAAATTGTAGAATCATAAATGTTTTTGCCACATGTTATTATTGTAGCTACAAGCTTCCTCGAAAATAATCTTCCTCCCTCATATTGTGAGGTTGTTAGTTTAGTGTATGGATCCAGGCTAATGACCTATTATTATAGTTGGATTGGGAACAATTTTTGGGGAGATATCTGCCTGTGGTTTTCGTCACTTCGCTTGCCACGACATCTTACAGGAGGAGGAAAGTTTTAAAAACCAAGAAAGACAACACAGTATAGCATTTGCCTGCAATAAACCCCACAATAGTGTGGTGTCGTAGAGATATATATAATATATACAGTATATGAATAGACACGGTCTTTGAGACCCGAGAAATTTCGATCTCCTTTCATGACTCAAATCATATGACGTCATTGAACGTCATGACCTACTAATGTAGTTTTCTCTTGTTTTATATTCTTATTTTGTTAATACGACCCCAATACCCCGTTGGTGCGTGACGTAGTCTATGTGATAAGTGCTAGTCGTCTATCCATTCATCAAAAGTAGATATAAATTGGGTACTGTTCTTTATCGGTATCCTATGGTTCTACAAGTCAATTTTGTAGATATTATTGAATACATTGTAGAGAAATTGTAATCTTTGCCTATCAATGCTGATCATGGATTCTTATTTGATTGTCGTGTTTGCTATACGAACACGCAAATGAGAGCCAAGCTCAATTCAAAGACGTTATCAACCAGCATTACAAAAACGGTCATCAGCTGCCGTCAATGTTTCACCATGTTCCTGATGCTCACCAAATGGACCGGGTTGAAAGTTCCTGCATTTTTTCTACATCGAAGAGTAAAAATTCTTGTTATTATTCTCGGCAGACACCTGTCGGGTAAAAAAGAATAAAAATAACGGAAAGATCTTTTCCTTCCTTGCGTTATTCTTTTTTCCTTCTTCTGTGAAATTCGTCGATGCACGTAGAGATTTAAATATAAAAAAATATTACTTGGATGAAAGTGGAAGCTGAATCTTCAGTGGTGACAAAACCCGTCTGTATGTTTCTATCAACGTGGACACGTGTGGTAGTCACGTGGTTCCTGATTGTCCAATTGTAGAGCTAGTCGCTATGAATAACGTAGGGCGAAAGCAGATGAGAGAGAGAGAGAAAGAAGGAGACTGTGCTCACACTGCCACCACCATGATTGAGAGTGGGGCATGCTTTGGAGAAGGGGTAGAAAAGCAAGACTCAGGCACCCAGGGATAGTCATTTGGCGTTGGCATTCTGGACATTTGAGATCTCTCCAGTTCTGGCCCGGTACTATATTTTTGGAGGTGTTAAGCGTGTTGGAACTGGGAGGTCGCTCTTGCCCTCGTTGGGTTATATCTTTCTCCAACACTTCATTCTCAATCGCTTCTTTTTCACTTCTCCTTTTTTTCCTTCTGGGAGGAGTGGTTCAAGTTCCTACTTAAAATAGTGGGGCGTGAGTCCAGCACGCACTCGCACAAGGTCCAGTCAATTTTCTGGGGCTGTTACCAAACTCTCCAAACATTGGCATTGTCAGTAAATAATGGGTTGTAGTATTCCGGAAGTATATTTGCCCGTGATGAGTTTGAAAAAAGGAGTTCTCCTCATTCAAAAATTCTATTAAAAAATCTCATCTATGGTTAATGTAAAAAGTGGTTTATTTTACAATATCTCTCAGTCAAAATCAAGGGAAAAGTGCAATGATTCCAGGATATTATTTTTATCTCCATTTAAAGAGTAAATATAAATAGACATATATAAATATTATATAAAAAATATTATTACAGATGCATATAAATATACATATGTATAAATAAACATCTTTATTTCAAGAAAATAAAGAATAATTTATTAAGGAGGGAGAATAGATAAAGATAGAGAGAGACTGCTCCTGGATTAAAAGGGCCATCCATATTCCGCACAATACGCAGAACGCGGGAAATATAAACTATATATACATCTACTATATAGACAAACCCATATGAATGCTGTATGCCATCAAAGTACAATTTGGTACAGAAGTTCCTAACATGTTCTCTCCGTCGGCCGACTGCCTCTGTTAAGCTGTGCCCGTTAGTGAGACATTCAAACGTCACAAGGTGCACCAACAATTTAAAATTTAATTTTAATTCATTGTATCTATATTTATTCACCAGAGACATTGTTTTTATATAAAGCATCTCTTTAAAAAAAATTAAATAAACGTTTTTAAAGCAGTCTCTCTCGTGGTTTGCCTACACACTCCCTTATTAAAAGACAGTTTGAGTTGTCTGAGATAAGGTCATGTTTTTAAAAAAATCTTATTCGAGAGTAGACTTTCAAGGAAAATAAATAAAATAACAAAAAGGGTACCCCGTTTTTTGACGTGCACCTGTGAGCGTGTGTTAGGTCTGGTATTTTATTGCTAAACATAAGGGCGCGCTATGGTCGGGTTCTTCTTTATAACCACCTGAGGTCCTAGCAAACTAAACATGATGTCCTCTACCTCATACTGCATTCGAAGTTCCTATTACTGCTTGGACCCAGTGGCAAAGAATGAGTGTAGATTATCAGAAAGCAGGTGTGTAATTTCTTGTATTGTATATACGTACGTGTGCAACAATCTTAAAAGTCGATTCAATGTTGTTATAATCCTAGCATTTTACGTTGCTGCTTTGAATATTTTATTTTACGGTCTTTTACCAGTCGAATTCACCTCGTGTCAAATACGTTGCAGGTCCAACATCAAAGGGCTTTATATAAACAAATTAAACAAAAAAAAAATGTTCAGATTTTCATGATATCTGTTATAAAAACGCTATCTTCTTAATGTCAATAAGTACAAATTAATAAGAGAAAAAAACCGTCGTTTGGTATTTGAACGGCGAAACTTTGCCTAAAGGCAATAACAACCATTCTAAAAAAACCATTTGTTTATTTATATTGATTTTTGTCTGCACTTATCATCAAGATTGTTGATTTTTTGTACCACCATATCAAACATGTTCAGTTAATATTATTAGACATAGGTATTGTTTCATACATACTTACATGTGTGCGGCTCTATTTTGGTATATTGTTTAAAAAATTCTAGGTTTTTACATCACAGTTCTTGTAGTATGCTTAAGCTATGTAATAAACTGTCTGATGTGACGAAATATCAAACTTTCTTCTGTTTTGGACTCTCTTTCTTGTCTACTTTACTATCGGGTTCGCGTGCAAATAACAGCTGATAATTTTATCAATCGACATGTTTAATTAATATTTTAAAATGGCCGTTTGTTATTATCACAAAAATAATTCGAAATGTACATACATTTCGCGAGTAACAGGACTTAACACGAAATTCAATCGATTCCTGAAGGCGAATTAACCGTATATCGATCGGATGGCGGGATAGCGGAGATCCATCAGTAATTATTTTCCCTTATTATGCAGATATAAAATTATTAAAATATAAAATTTAAATTTATTCTAAAACATAAAAATTTATCAATTTTTTATGTGATTTATATCAGGGAGGACGAAATAGAAGATGTGAATATAAAGTATCCGATGAATTATTTATACTGTTTCTTTTACGGTAGAATGCAGCCAAGTTTTATTATTTGTATAGGTAGCGGCTATCGAAACAGGTAAATAATGTACATAGAAAGTTGCCGATACTCGACCTCGGGATGATTTCGACGGCGCTTTTTTTCTTTTTTTTTTGGAACAAAAGATCGGAGGGACGAACGATAATTAGTTTTTAGAAAAATGTAAAGTTATTGGTTATCGGTATGACATTCAACAAAACTGCATGTCTGCTATAGCCGGTGATGGAAACCTAGTTTTCTCGGCCGACTGAAGATTGGTTCTTCTAAATCCTTGTGAAGTCCGAGATGTAATTTTCTCCTGGATATTGCATTTTTCTTTCGGCAAATATCCATTCAGGTAATCTCTCTCTTCCTTTTTACCGCTGCCTTCTCATCGCTTTCCCCATTCTTCGGTCCCCCTCGCTCTTACGAACTGTACAACACGGAGAAAAAGATCACCCCGATTTCTCCATTTATTTGTGTTGGAATTTGCGGTGGAATTTTTACATTGGGCGCAAGGACCGGGTGCTGCGAGTGGGAAATTACCCATCCCCCGAGACCGATTTGTTTGGAACAGTTTCTGTCCAGTAGTAAATGTTGAATCCATCATGTGCAGGAACGTGCCCGTAAGATCCCCATTACTTCCACCCCCGAGCATTATTCATTTCCGGTGTTGTTTGTTGAGGATTTTTGATGCCCACCTTATCTAACCGGATTATAATCAATGGCCAGATCGATTCAACTTCTTAACCGGCCCGGTCTGTGCATTATGTCCGATCCGAGTTTACCAAATAAAGTAATAACCAGTCATCCCTGTACACAAAATTGATTTCAACTAGTTTCTTCATCCCAATAAGCTCCATAATAATAAAACCAACCGGGCGAAAACATTTTTCGGTATTTTATTAATAACTAGAATCCTTCAAAATGCCGATTCTATTTTTGAACTGCAATTTATCGGACGAATTAATTCCCGGGATGTTTTTGCAACTCGAATTTTATCGCCAAGTAGGAAAGCCAAATATGCATTTACTGCAATTTCTTACTTCTCCTTTTTTTTCCTTTTTTTATTTAGCATCTTCTCAAATAATATAGCTTACGTTACGTGCAGCCGGTCGAATCTAAATTCTGAAGAGTTTTGTAGACTGCATTTTATGCTTCCAGAAAAAACTCATTTCTTTAATAATTCCGTGTTATAAAACAGCGGATATAAGAGAATATTGCTGCAAACGAAAGAAACAAAAATCAAAATTCACAATCGGAACTAGAATAAGTTTATTATGGAAGGAGCATTGCAGTTATCCACTAAACAACAACTGACTTTAAAAATTTTTTATATTTTTTCTTAAATTTATACAAATTCTTCGCATGAAATATTTCTCTCGATTCATTGTGTGGCAATACAATCCTTAACAAATTTCGTCGTCATGTCTACGTTTTCCTCATATTTCTACAATCTTAACATGATTAGTTAGACGTTACTCGATGTCACGTAATCATTTCCAAAGGCGTGTAATTCTTAAACAATAGAATGATTGAATTATAAGGAAAGAAGCATTTCCATTAAAAATCATTAATGCGCATCTTTAAATTATTCTCATTTAATTCAGTACCATTCCTATTGTATTTTCCATCATCTATTGTCTCGTTTGATCGATGAGAATTTTTCACATATGATGACCTTTTCTAAAAATAGAATATATTCCGAATTTTCCACCAATCATTACGCATTTTTTTCTCGACGTATTTTGCATTGATTTATCGACGAAGGCAAAAAATGGCGTCGATTTAAATCGAATAATGTCCGAGTAAAGCGTACCGTTTGGTAAAAACGACGTCCTTAATTAACTCGTAACCATTGTTTATCGCCATAATTTCCTATCGAATGTTAGTTTGCTCATTTGTGATTTATTGGAGATTTTGTAAACAAGTTATACACCGTCGGTTACAATGTTGCTCAGAAACTACCAGGTCGAAGGTCAACAGCAACCTTGAGAATTAGAATTGGAAGTGGCGACGACCATAGACTGATACCAAGTAAAGAGAATAATTGAGTAAATGGTAATGTTAAATCCGTTGAAACTCTCATTAAGCGATCCGCAGATGTCCGTCTACCTGCAGATAATTAGGTTGGCACCATCCAAATCGCCGTTCGGTAACGCAGTTATATTCTCGTCGGAGACCGACTCATTAGGTTATGAGCTGGTGTGACGGATTCCTATCTAACCCAAACCGCCTCTGGTTAACGTTACCATATAAACAGACGAACTACCGCCGTATAATTTGGCTAGACTACCAGTATGATTCCGTAATCAACTTTAGTCCCACGGACAAGATTAATAACATTGTTCTCACTTTGGCGAGCTCAGCTTGTAAATTATGGAGGACAAGCGGCCAGGCAGACACCATAAATAAAGCTCTACTCAATTAGCTCTGTGCTAGGAAGTCGTCTCACTGACTAGTAGCCCGCGAAAGCAGCTTGAGGAGCCATAAAATCCTCCCGCCTTCTATCCGCGCTGGACTCTGACTCTACTCCCCCCCCCACAAAACCTCGGTTATGCTTTAGGACCTGTCGTTTTTCCCCTATTTGTGTCCCGAAGTAATTTCATTACACAATCGTACTACCACCTGCCACAGCCCCCTTCCACCTCCTCCCCCGTTTTCACACATCGGCCGCATGGACAATCATTTTTGATTCAATTTTTCTAGATTCTACTAGCGGGTCGGACTTAAAAAGTGTATATTTGGAGACGGGAAACATAACACCTGAATCGACGCTAGTCTTTTCCCACATGGACGGTAATTCTGCCTAGAGCAATGTATCACATCTTATCGTCGCCAAGTAGATAGGTTTTTTTATCGCTTAAAGTTATGGGACTTTAAGGGGAATAGCTACATTGTTCGTCGTCCGGGGTGTTGTTTCCCTGTCTGTGGTGGCGCTGATATCGCATTCTCCCGAATTATATTCTTTTACCCCGTTTTCGACAACTGAAAAAAAAAGAGACGTGTCGACACCTCCTTCAACTTTAATTACGTTCCGGTCTCGAAAATCACATTACAACGGCGGGTTACAGATCCAATTTCTGATCGGACGTTATTGAACATCGATGAGAGAATGATTCCTCCGTCTACCCAACACCGAGTCGCTTTAAAGGAGTTCAAACAATCACCGTTCGAAACAAGTAAGATTATCTGCCGAGTATATAGATTATCGATATAAAAAAATGTCCGGCTCAAATACCAACTAAGTCCGTCCATACTATCCTCATCTATAGTAATCAGCTAAAAATGTAATCTAGATATAGATATATCTAAAGATTGACTTTTTCGTTTTTAGTTACGTTGAAAGAACTTCTAAGATTTCTATTTGACAAACTCGGATGCTTAATTTTCCATCCTACTTCAATTTTTTTTATTTTTTCGCTTTTTTTTTCCATCGCATCTCGCAATTCCCGAGCTGGTTGGTTGACCATCGATTATTGAACACTTGCATGATTGACACCAAGGGTTTCTCCAGGATTAAATCTGCCATTTCCCAAGAAATCGGACAAGCGGCAAACTTTTGACATGTAGAAATTAATGTTCGGACAGCAGGAAGTAACAGAATAAAAAAAAAGGGAAAAGCGAAAGCTCGCGTTAGACAATTTAAGTGATGTTTCCAGATGAGATTAAGATAGGAGTGCTAAATAAGCATTTTTTCCCCTGCATTCTATCTTCGCTTTGTTGAAGTTTTGGTAGGTGATCAATTATTAGACAGATCGAATCCGCATCGGGACGTTTCTGTCCATTTAAATATAGACGAGGGCCGAAAGACAGATGAGCAGCTTTGACAAGAACCATCCGCCAAATATGCTATGTTAGAAACACTGCCAAAAATTGTAGAATGATTCCTGTCCACATCAGTCGACCGTCTATAGAATGCCATAGAAATAAATAAAAGACTGGTACCATATGATCAAACAAGTCTTTCGATAAAGCAAAAATCGCATTCGCCAGTTAATAAAGAAAGAAAAAGGAAAAATAGCGCGATTTAAGATAAAGAAATTGGACAAACTAGCAAATCTGATTATAAAAGCGGGAGGATGATGATGATGACGACCGTGTTCGCTCGGTTAGAGATTTTTAACGATTCTTGAAAAAAAATGATGCCGCGCAAACTGATGAAGAAGAGGGCATCGATTCGAAATGAAACAAGACGGATTATTAGTTATTTGGGAGGAGTTGGTCAAGGCAGCTGTTTATCCGGTATGGCTTCTTTACAAAACATGCCCGTTTTGAAGCGAGTAATGACAGACAAGAGATACTAACAACCTGCCTTCTGGCTATCGGCGTCACTCAGAAAGGGCGACCTAACAACGTATGCCCGGGAGTAGTTTGCAACAACATTGCTTTCCTCGCTCCTCCGCGCATCCTCCCGATGTTTTTCTCCATAATTCGAGCTCCACTGCAGCGAATTTTCTCGATAATGTCTCAAATTAAACGATTACTCGGGTGTAGATGTTTAACCTTCTAGCCGACGTCATCCGACTAAGTAGGCGGCTTAATGACGTTAATCAGATAAATCACGGACGCGTACACAATGACTAGGTCTACTTGAATGCCGAATGAAAAGAGTATAAATACTGAGAATTCTGCATGTAAAAGCATCGTTTATATTCAAGGACCTTTGCATATGAGAGATGAGTGTCGATAAACCTCCGTTTCTTTCTTTTGGGGGTTTACCTTGGTTTATTAAGAGTACGCAGGATGTTTATCTTCGCTTCGACAAATATTCGTGTCCTTGGTTGTAATTAGTCGTAATATTTATGAGAAATCATATTTTTCCTTAATTTTATGCAATTTTCTCGTAGACACGCATTCTCTTTCAATTTTTATTGTTTTGGGAAATTGGCTTTAATTTGTTTTCTAGTTTCGTTTCCTATTTCTTAATAGCTACTAATTATCGAACCGTGTTACGGAAGATGCAGAGTCTTTCCTACACGCTCTCTTCTATATCCAAACGTAATGGCTTTAATTTAACTAAATTAAACCGGAAAATATTCATTATATATAATTATTCATTTCTTTATTTATTAAAAATATCTTTTGTATTGTTTTTGTATATCCTGCATGGAAATTAAGTAAATTTGAAAAAATTTGAAATGTATTTTTCATTTTTGCCTGTATGTATGTAACCGTAACTCAGCATATATATATTTTTTTTACTCGTTTGTTTATTCTAAAACCAACGAGTTTTAGTTTTTCTATGAAAATTTCGAACTCCACTAATCTTTCAGTAGAGTCCTATTTCTGTTGTCATGAGATGTTCTTCAAATATCTTGATTGCATAGTTTTTTTTTTTGTTTTGTTTTACAAACTCTAGTTCCGTAAGTTCTTTCTTATGAACTCTTTTAGTCGATTAAAAGTAAATGTTCGTGCAGATTTACATACCGAAATTTGTCTGAGAGAAATAAAAATGCTTTGATGGATTTAAAATAAAAGAAGTTGATAGTAATTTTTTTTATTGCTTCATCTTTCGAAACCTAATAGCAATTATAGACACTGGTCTAAGGTCCAGTCAACACTCTACACCACATTTGTCAGGTTAAGACATAGGAGAGTATCAGAAAAAAAGGGGGGTCGAGGGAAGAAAGGATATTAGCCCGAGAGGCGAATGCCCAGGGATTGAGGTTCAACACTGCATAAACATTCGTACGGGAAAAGTAATTAGAAGAAATGTAGAAGAAAGGCAAAGTGTAATTTACTTGAGGAACGTTTCGCTCGAACGATTCTATGAAGTCCACCAGGTGAGGGGGAAAATGAAGGGGTGGAGAAAAATGCACGAAAGAAATGGCGGCAGGATGTGGCATAGGTGATCGATTAGTCGGTCCTGGTGTTGCGAAAGATATTATTTTTCGAGACTGGACACAAGAGGAAACAAATGTCGTTTAGTGTACCGTCCTGACATCTAATGATAGCTAGCCAATTATGGGGCAAGTATTAAACTTGTGCAGGTGTAAGACGACTTTAGTCCTCCCCCACGATGCAATTACGTCGTCCGGAGATAAGATGAGTGCACAGTTGAGTAGATATATATTTTCTGTAGCTTCATTGTGTCCCCGTCTTGTCTAGACAACTATCTTTTTGTACACCTCTTATTACAGGTAGAGGTGGGAAGTTGCCGCTTTTCTTAGACAGGTGTATCAACTTGGACAGGTAGGAAGTCACGAATTAGATAGCTGTTGTTACATAGGACCAAATTATTTTAATAACATCGAGAACTGTCTGAAAAAGATACCAAACTTGTATTGTTTTGATAATAAGAAAGAGAGGCATTGTAGCGAAAAAAACATATTAAGAGGAAGTCTGTAACAGAACAATAACGGAGATTGTTTCTCAATATTAATTAGAGATTATTTCAATTTCCCCGTCCAGGATGCAATTACGCATCACTCCTATCTGCGCAATTAGAAACGGAAAGCATCCACAAGTAAGCAACAACTAGAAGCGCAAATATAGACCGAGTCCGAAATCTCTATAAGAAGTGGCCTGGGTCGTTTCACTGGAAAGCGTGTACAACCCCAAGTGGACAATCACGGAACTAGGAGTGCTAAGTTTGCATGCCGCTCACGTCCACTACTGCTAAGGTAATGTAGCACATTTCGCACCCGTTATAAACTTAATTGTTTAGTGCGGCAGTTTGAAACCCAGCGCCAGGTTGCATGCCAATTAAATCTTTATTAGCTATAGCTATGACGTCAGTTATAATAACCCACACAAATATATCATTACTCCTATCTTCCAAACTGGGATAAAGATATTAAAAACTGCGGCACTTTTTTTAAATATCAGTCTATCTAGAGCAATTACAAAATTTGCTCTTTTAATTCGTGCTAGAGATTTAACTTTATCTATTTTTTAATTCCTAGCAGCGAAAATAAACTGTTATCCCCACTGGACCGCAACAAAGAAGACGAGCATCTTTTTATTATACGACACCTATTAAACACAAACTGGAGAAACGTTCACGTAGGAAACAACCAAAGATGCATTAAGTAAGCTCTTGTTTCACACCCGTCTATAAACGTGATGTTCTTGGACTGCCTGTTTCCATAGCAACATATTTCCTGAGTGTGTCATTCTGATGGCGTAGAGGTTGTGTTTATCGCCAAATTTCTGTCTATTGTGTTGCTCAGTAGCGTCGGAAAATTTAATAGCAAAGAAAATTATTCTGTTGTAAAGGTATAGAGTTACTTTATCCTCTAGAAGTCTTTGTCGTTACCGATCTTATTTCGGTTAGGACCGAAATAGAAGGACGACAGAAAGCGAGAGTGGGGGAGGAAACTTACCGTAATTACAATAATACGTGACTATTGTTATGAAATTTGGCAAACGAAGGTAGATAGAAAAGCAAATAATTACACTAATAGAGGGAAAATGAGCGACACGAAAATTCCGAGAAGGTCCGATTAATTAAATAATTTCGTTGTAGTTGTTTTATCTGATATTTTTCGTATATAAAACTTATCTACAGTTGTCGACTTAAACTAATTGCCTTCTAATAGTTGGTTGGGCCATTTATTGGATATTGTTTCCCTGTGTACGGTACTTCTACCGTTCTTTTCTGTATATAATCGCGGTTGAGTATTCCTTGTGTACATCTAAAAACAGGAAGTCGATAATAACGTTGCATACTATTTCCGTATTGTGGCGAGAGAATAAAAAAAGCTTCGAGTTCGGGACGTTCTCCGCAGCCGACGGTTTTCCTACCTGGTACAGTACAATAACCGCTTAAATTATGCAATTGGATGAATTTTAAGAGGCACAGCGACTTGGGTTTTGAACTTATAACAGATAAAAGCCATTAATGTACAGATTAGAGACGCTTCTAACAAATCCGGTTAGCGACTATACATCCATGTTGCCGGATGGCCAGTCATGCTGCCGACGACATTACACCAATTAAGAGGTTGATTATCTTCCCACAACCTCCACTTTGCCTTTCTTACTGCAATTAACATAGGTGGCGTGACAAACACTTCCTTTATGCTCTTTTCTTAGACACCCATGCATAAAGAACCCCCGTTCCCTTAAGCTCTTTTCCTTTCTTCCTTCATTCTCTCCTCTTTATTCCGCACCTTGGCCAAACTCCGGACACCTGACACACTGCGACAGAAATCCATTCAAGTTGCTTTATTATTGATCTGGTAGTCGGCGGCCATCTTGGATTTTCAATAACAGATCGAGGACCGTTGGCTAGTGTGGCTATTGTTTGCCCTTAGGTGCCACGAAGGGGAACGGCCGGGATAAGCGGCGCTACAGATGATGTGTTGTCCCGGGGTGATTGGGAGATCCCTCTTCACCTCTTCCATCATCTTCTCTAATTGTGACGTGAGACGTGACACTCTCACGGTAGCCAATAGATTCATTTGCCTTAGTATTAGCGGGGCCTCTTTCGTTCCAAGATTGTTGTCATAATTTAAATATAATGTGTCGTTATCTGCTAAGAAGAAAGTTAAACGAGAATTACGACGCGTGCGGCCTTTGTTAATAAATATATTAAATCGTAATTCTAAACAAATTGTGAGAGCATCAAATATTTTACTTCTTTATTTTTTTTATTGCTCTTTCATTTAATTAAACACATACTTATTGCAATTAAATTAATAGTCTCTCATTCTTGTTAACAAAGGCGGTTGCTGGTAAGCAGTTAATTTATTAAAAAAAATAAATAAAAAAAAGGTTGCGAACCACACTCTCCACCGACTCTAAACAAACAGCCGAGAATTGTAAGTACATTGGTATGAAGGGCATGCATGTCATTAGTGTATCCAGCGTTGAGAGGAAATGCTTAATTAACGTTCGTTAAGATGAAGGGATGCCACTACTTTGATCCTATTCATTTGCCGATCTGTCCAGAGTAATTATATTGTTACAATAATTCTTAGCGTTTAATTACAATGGCTAAAGTAGTAACCTCGTTTGTGTGCTTGGTATATGTCAACAAACGAAACAAAGCTGTTTGTAGCGGTAAGGTTATGTCAACAAGGTTGAGAAAAACCTTGTTTGAAGAAAAATTGATTGTCCTATAAGTACTTAGATGTAACCTAAATTAAAAAAATATATTGTCATAAGAACCGTGACCCGAACCCGTGGATTTATGAACCTCGGGGTCCCGGTTGGCTTCAAGAGGGAAAGATGATCGCGGCGGGGGTTCCTTTGCTCCATGCCATACTTCCAAATTATGACGTCACTGTGATGTATAATAAGGTAGTCATATTCGTCACAATGTTGATGATTTCTATCACGTTAAATGTGACAGCGGGACAGACGTATAGAGTAGTCAAAGAATTTTAATCTGGGCTCGTTCTGACGGAGATATATGATCACGTCAGAAACGCGAACCACTGACAATCTACTGTTGACAGTATAATACATAAAGTAGGTAGTCTTCGGTCACAGGTCAAAGGAGGAGGTCATTCCGAGAATTACGAGATCCTACATAAAATGATTCTTAAGGTTGATTATTGCCAAAACTGATTGATAAACATCGCCAGCAACCAAAAAAATGAAGCATCTTTAATGCCTACAGGCTTTTTCTGTCCTAAATTTACTTTTAAAACGAATCTCATTACGCGTGGCACTCGGATAAGCATAACGAGGACCGTAGATGTATTTTATCTAAAAATATCGATTTTTATATTATTATATCCTTACAGAGACTTCTCGATAATTATAGATAATTTACAATGAAATATCATTTGTAGTTCTTACTTTCATCGATTTTTACCGTTGGAAACATTAACACGAATTAAATTTCAAAGAATGGCGAGGCAATTATGAAGTTCCAAGAAAATACCGCAATTAATTATTAATCATTCTGGTTTTTTGTGGTTTTAAGTGCTTATTTGAAGAGAAATTATTCTACGAAAAAAGTTTATAAAAAATGCTCATTTAAATAATATTTATGAATTTTCTTCAATGACCAATAGACGGATTTTAAACAATGTATTATTAATAACTTTAATAGAAACGGAACTTGTGAGCTGGCTAGTGTGTTAATAAATCGGTCTTTATTAATACCTAGCAATGTCAACAATCCGAATTGTCTAGTAGAGAAGAAGGATCCACTTACGTCGACTCTTGCATTCTTCTGCTAGAGACGTTTATTAGTTGAAAGACGAAAACACTTACAGGTCCTGCAGCACTGATGAGTTATGCTGTCGTATAAATTAAATATAACTAAGTGTGGACAGATTTCTTAATCTCGGGCGTATAACTAACCACAATGTGGATATTTTTGAAACGAGTGGGTGTGGACGGTATATCGTTGTCGTTACGTAAAGTCTTTGTTAGTTTCATTGTGTACTGAGGCGCAGGGAGGAGAATACTAACAATTCTTTAGCATTTTACGACCTTCATCTCATATAAGTCGGCGAAGAAATCACCTTTGAACTGGCCAATTATAATTCTAAAAGTTTTGTGTTCCAAATCGATGCCCCGTAATAAGTATGGACGTTCTCCGATTTAGCATAAATAAGCTTATGGCCCCATAAACTAGAACGATACGTAATTCTATTGCGCTGTTCCGGAGTGTGTCGTTTAGATTATCGTTCCGAGCATTTTTAAAAATCCTCTGAGTTCGTGCCAAGAATTTGGCAAAGGATTTCAACAGGTAAGAAGATATCTATAGGCCATTAGCCCCTTTGTTGAGGACAATATGGGGACAGTTGTCGTAATGTTCTACGATTTAGGAACCACGGTTCAGAAGACAGGTGGGAAAAGAAGCACGTGACGTTGGGACGGGTCACGAAACATTTGACGAAACTATATATGTCTGTGTATGTTTTTTGTAATATTATAATAGTTATGTGTTGCTATATTATGTTACAAGAATTTTTCCGACTTAGCCTCATTCGGTTAGGAACGCGTAGCTCTTTAACCGGAAAACGTGATGTGTCACGTATCTTTATCTGGATTAAGTTGCTCACGATGGACATAAACTCAACGTCCTTCGCACTGGTCTACCAGAGAATCCGGGTTAAGTCGTCGTAGCATTTCACTTCCTCGAGGCCATTTTCGAAAATATTCCTCAACTAAGAAGTCACTGGAGACCAAGGTTAATTATAAAATAGACATTTTTATTCAGTTTTACTATGCCACCGACATAATTGACGAGAAGGCGAGGAAATAAAAAATAGAATATATTTACACAAAATATGACAAGAGGGTACAACATTGTTTCTACTAAGACAAGTAGAATTACGAGCTTATACGTCATATCTCAACATGCACCACATGCACTCTCTGCCTCATACATCACCAGGTAAGGAAGTTAATGCCGTCCCCTCGACAAACCTCTATTTTACTTTTGTTACTCGACCCGCGGCCCACAATTACACATTCGCTCGGTGTTTCTTTGGCTGTTTTTTTCCCTTTGCTGCTTTGTTTCTAGGTCCAGGTATCCGTGGCTGCAGGATGAAGACGACTGGCAGCTCGTGATCAGATTTTATAAATGAATGCTAGCAGTCATTTTGATTTAAGCCGCAAAGACAACGGAAACATTATTTATTACTGGAATAAAATTATAAAAGAAAAAATGCGGCAAGAGGAAAGTTTTAACAATTATGAATAAATATATAAAAAGTTAAACAAATGAATTTTTGAGGAAATAGAAAATATATTTNCGTAATTCTATTGCGCTGTTCCGGAGTGTGTCGTTTAGATTATCGTTCCGAGCATTTTTAAAAATCCTCTGAGTTCGTGCCAAGAATTTGGCAAAGGATTTCAACAGGTAAGAAGATATCTATAGGCCATTAGCCCCTTTGTTGAGGACAATATGGGGACAGTTGTCGTAATGTTCTACGATTTAGGAACCACGGTTCAGAAGACAGGTGGGAAAAGAAGCACGTGACGTTGGGACGGGTCACGAAACATTTGACGAAACTATATATGTCTGTGTATGTTTTTTGTAATATTATAATAGTTATGTGTTGCTATATTATGTTACAAGAATTTTTCCGACTTAGCCTCATTCGGTTAGGAACGCGTAGCTCTTTAACCGGAAAACGTGATGTGTCACGTATCTTTATCTGGATTAAGTTGCTCACGATGGACATAAACTCAACGTCCTTCGCACTGGTCTACCAGAGAATCCGGGTTAAGTCGTCGTAGCATTTCACTTCCTCGAGGCCATTTTCGAAAATATTCCTCAACTAAGAAGTCACTGGAGACCAAGGTTAATTATAAAATAGACATTTTTATTCAGTTTTACTATGCCACCGACATAATTGACGAGAAGGCGAGGAAATAAAAAATAGAATATATTTACACAAAATATGACAAGAGGGTACAACATTGTTTCTACTAAGACAAGTAGAATTACGAGCTTATACGTCATATCTCAACATGCACCACATGCACTCTCTGCCTCATACATCACCAGGTAAGGAAGTTAATGCCGTCCCCTCGACAAACCTCTATTTTACTTTTGTTACTCGACCCGCGGCCCACAATTACACATTCGCTCGGTGTTTCTTTGGCTGTTTTTTTCCCTTTGCTGCTTTGTTTCTAGGTCCAGGTATCCGTGGCTGCAGGATGAAGACGACTGGCAGCTCGTGATCAGATTTTATAAATGAATGCTAGCAGTCATTTTGATTTAAGCCGCAAAGACAACGGAAACATTATTTATTACTGGAATAAAATTATAAAAGAAAAAATGCGGCAAGAGGAAAGTTTTAACAATTATGAATAAATATATAAAAAGTTAAACAAATGAATTTTTGAGGAAATAGAAAATATATTTGAAATTTATACAAATTCTTCGCATGAAATATTTCTCTCGATTCATTGTGTGGCAATACAATCCTTAACAAATTTCGTCGTCATGTCTACGTTTTCCTCATATTTCTACAATCTTAACATGATTAGTTAGACGTTACTCGATGTCACGTAATCATTTCCAAAGGCGTGTAATTCTTAAACAATAGAATGATTGAATTATAAGGAAAGAAGCATTTCCATTAAAAATCATTAATGCGCATCTTTAAATTATTCTCATTTAATTCAGTACCATTCCTATTGTATTTTCCATCATCTATTGTCTCGTTTGATCGATGAGAATTTTTCACATATGATGACCTTTTCTAAAAATAGAATATATTCCGAATTTTCCACCAATCATTACGCATTTTTTTCTCGACGTATTTTGCATTGATTTATCGACGAAGGCAAAAAATGGCGTCGATTTAAATCGAATAATGTCCGAGTAAAGCGTACCGTTTGGTAAAAACGACGTCCTTAATTAACTCGTAACCATTGTTTATCGCCATAATTTCCTATCGAATGTTAGTTTGCTCATTTGTGATTTATTGGAGATTTTGTAAACAAGTTATACACCGTCGGTTACAATGTTGCTCAGAAACTGCGAGGTCGAAGGTCAACAGCAACCTTGAGAATTAGAATTGGAAGTGGCGACGACCATAGACTGATACCAAGTAAAGAGAATAATTGAGTAAATGGTAATGTTAAATCCGTTGAAACTCTCATTAAGCGATCCGCAGATGTCCGTCTACCTGCAGATAATTAGGTTGGCACCATCCAAATCGCCGTTCGGTAACGCAGTTATATTCTCGTCGGAGACCGACTCATTAGGTTATGAGCTGGTGTGACGGATTCCTATCTAACCCAAACCGCCTCTGGTTAACGTTACCATATAAACAGACGAACTACCGCCGTATAATTTGGCTAGACTACCAGTATGATTCCGTAATCAACTTTAGTCCCACGGACAAGATTAATAACATTGTTCTCACTTTGGCGAGCTCAGCTTGTAAATTATGGAGGACAAGCGGCCAGGCAGACACCATAAATAAAGCTCTACTCAATTAGCTCTGTGCTAGGAAGTCGTCTCACTGACTAGTAGCCCGCGAAAGCAGCTTGAGGAGCCATAAAATCCTCCCGCCTTCTATCCGCGCTGGACTCTGACTCTACTCCCCCCCCCACAAAACCTCGGTTATGCTTTAGGACCTGTCGTTTTTCCCCTATTTGTGTCCCGAAGTAATTTCATTACACAATCGTACTACCACCTGCCACAGCCCCCTTCCACCTCCTCCCCCGTTTTCACACATCGGCCGCATGGACAATCATTTTTGATTCAATTTTTCTAGATTCTACTAGCGGGTCGGACTTAAAAAGTGTATATTTGGAGACGGGAAACATAACACCTGAATCGACGCTAGTCTTTTCCCACATGGACGGTAATTCTGCCTAGAGCAATGTATCACATCTTATCGTCGCCAAGTAGATAGGTTTTTTTATCGCTTAAAGTTATGGGACTTTAAGGGGAATAGCTACATTGTTCGTCGTCCGGGGTGTTGTTTCCCTGTCTGTGGTGGCGCTGATATCGCATTCTCCCGAATTATATTCTTTTACCCCGTTTTCGACAACTGAAAAAAAAAGAGACGTGTCGACACCTCCTTCAACTTTAATTACGTTCCGGTCTCGAAAATCACATTACAACGGCGGGTTACAGATCCAATTTCTGATCGGACGTTATTGAACATCGATGAGAGAATGATTCCTCCGTCTACCCAACACCGAGTCGCTTTAAAGGAGTTCAAACAATCACCGTTCGAAACAAGTAAGATTATCTGCCGAGTATATAGATTATCGATATAAAAAAATGTCCGGCTCAAATACCAACTAAGTCCGTCCATACTATCCTCATCTATAGTAATCAGCTAAAAATGTAATCTAGATATAGATATATCTAAAGATTGACTTTTTCGTTTTTAGTTACGTTGAAAGAACTTCTAAGATTTCTATTTGACAAACTCGGATGCTTAATTTTCCATCCTACTTCAATTTTTTTTATTTTTTCGCTTTTTTTTTCCATCGCATCTCGCAATTCCCGAGCTGGTTGGTTGACCATCGATTATTGAACACTTGCATGATTGACACCAAGGGTTTCTCCAGGATTAAATCTGCCATTTCCCAAGAAATCGGACAAGCGGCAAACTTTTGACATGTAGAAATTAATGTTCGGACAGCAGGAAGTAACAGAATAAAAAAAAAGGGAAAAGCGAAAGCTCGCGTTAGACAATTTAAGTGATGTTTCCAGATGAGATTAAGATAGGAGTGCTAAATAAGCATTTTTTCCCCTGCATTCTATCTTCGCTTTGTTGAAGTTTTGGTAGGTGATCAATTATTAGACAGATCGAATCCGCATCGGGACGTTTCTGTCCATTTAAATATAGACGAGGGCCGAAAGACAGATGAGCAGCTTTGACAAGAACCATCCGCCAAATATGCTATGTTAGAAACACTGCCAAAAATTGTAGAATGATTCCTGTCCACATCAGTCGACCGTCTATAGAATGCCATAGAAATAAATAAAAGACTGGTACCATATGATCAAACAAGTCTTTCGATAAAGCAAAAATCGCATTCGCCAGTTAATAAAGAAAGAAAAAGGAAAAATAGCGCGATTTAAGATAAAGAAATTGGACAAACTAGCAAATCTGATTATAAAAGCGGGAGGATGATGATGATGACGACCGTGTTCGCTCGGTTAGAGATTTTTAACGATTCTTGAAAAAAAATGATGCCGCGCAAACTGATGAAGAAGAGGGCATCGATTCGAAATGAAACAAGACGGATTATTAGTTATTTGGGAGGAGTTGGTCAAGGCAGCTGTTTATCCGGTATGGCTTCTTTACAAAACATGCCCGTTTTGAAGCGAGTAATGACAGACAAGAGATACTAACAACCTGCCTTCTGGCTATCGGCGTCACTCAGAAAGGGCGACCTAACAACGTATGCCCGGGAGTAGTTTGCAACAACATTGCTTTCCTCGCTCCTCCGCGCATCCTCCCGATGTTTTTCTCCATAATTCGAGCTCCACTGCAGCGAATTTTCTCGATAATGTCTCAAATTAAACGATTACTCGGGTGTAGATGTTTAACCTTCTAGCCGACGTCATCCGACTAAGTAGGCGGCTTAATGACGTTAATCAGATAAATCACGGACGCGTACACAATGACTAGGTCTACTTGAATGCCGAATGAAAAGAGTATAAATACTGAGAATTCTGCATGTAAAAGCATCGTTTATATTCAAGGACCTTTGCATATGAGAGATGAGTGTCGATAAACCTCCGTTTCTTTCTTTTGGGGGTTTACCTTGGTTTATTAAGAGTACGCAGGATGTTTATCTTCGCTTCGACAAATATTCGTGTCCTTGGTTGTAATTAGTCGTAATATTTATGAGAAATCATATTTTTCCTTAATTTTATGCAATTTTCTCGTAGACACGCATTCTCTTTCAATTTTTATTGTTTTGGGAAATTGGCTTTAATTTGTTTTCTAGTTTCGTTTCCTATTTCTTAATAGCTACTAATTATCGAACCGTGTTACGGAAGATGCAGAGTCTTTCCTACACGCTCTCTTCTATATCCAAACGTAATGGCTTTAATTTAACTAAATTAAACCGGAAAATATTCATTATATATAATTATTCATTTCTTTATTTATTAAAAATATCTTTTGTATTGTTTTTGTATATCCTGCATGGAAATTAAGTAAATTTGAAAAAATTTGAAATGTATTTTTCATTTTTGCCTGTATGTATGTAACCGTAACTCAGCATATATATATTTTTTATATAACTTTAGAAGTTTCGGTAAATTTAAACTTGGGAAATTTAAAGTATTGGCAAATTGACACCTTCTCGGCCGATGCTGCAGAGTATTCGGACATTGACGTCCGGGAGTTGGACAGTTTGCGTGATTCGACGTCACTATGGGAGGGATAAGCGAGAAAAAAGGAAAGGAACGCCCTATCACAAAGCGTAAAATATTTACTTCTCGGTCTGTCTACCCTACATCTAATTATCTAAGTCTGTGAGATAGAAGATGGTGAGAGGGGCGAAGTCGGCAAATTTGCCGCAGTTTTTCATTTCATATATCATTCAATAAGTATTTCTTATTCCGGTGCCGGTCCCCTGTGCGGGACAACGGTCAGCCTACAGACAAACGGGGGGTAGCAGAGCGCCGTCACTTTGATAAGGGGATGGGAGTTGCTAGATTACGACGCACAAGAGCCACATAAACATAAATTTTTGAGCCGAGCGGGCAGTGATGTCCTTCCGTCCCCCTATTCCTCTTTCTCGGTCCTGCATGTTCATCGATTTTTACCAATCGACTAGGGCTAAGATTAAGCTGAAGGTGGAGAGCTGAGATATGAAGATCGAACAGTACCGTCTTGGATTTCTGTACTTTTCTAGCAACTCGCTTTTTTTTTGCACCCCCACCTTCGAGACTACAATATGTTATTGGACTGGACCTTAGATATGAAATCCCAGTTTCATCTCCACGGAGAACGTTCCCCTTCGAACAAACAAAGAATAGTGAAACAGGTAGTCGAGAAAAGGAATACTTTTAGATATAATACGAAACTGGTAGATATTGCCTGTGACTTTTTTACACTAATTACTTTCGCTTTTATTTATTTTTTTTACACTTTTCGAACTTTATATCTCAAGCCATGTGCCCGGGGGACATTAAATCACCGACAGGCATTTCGTAATAGCCCGAACAGGTAAACATGTGCAGTGGGTCGTCACGACAAACCAGTTGTAAAAAAGAAATGATCTAATCTACCTATAGATGTAATCTCTTCGACCACACCCGGTGTTCCCGTGGTCCAAAAACTGCCCGTTAATTAAGATCACCGGGGAGGAAGATTGGTCGGTAAACTCGAAGGTGACAAGCTTCCGTCTTATACGGAGTTGCTGTCTGTTCCGCGCTATCGGTCTATTTATCATACTGTCTATAAAACACACACACAGTACTGGATTGAAATGAATAAACAAACAGCAGAAGTTGGCGCCTGACTTCTGTGATTGACACGGCTAGTGCAGACACTACAATTCACACAGTCTGGCAGCTGTTTTTATCACAGCTTCTCACTGACTCCTGATGAGAAATGAATGGGAGGACAGACTAGACTTACAACGAAAGTAAAAAGGGGGGTGGAGATGGGTAGATGTTAGAGCCCGGAGCGATGGGATGGTAGAAACCATCAAAGTGTACACTTCCATCTAGAAAAGGGAAATTTTTTCCTTTCGGAGTAGGGTGGAAAAGAATAGATCTAGCGGGGTACCTCCTGCGAAATTTTCGACGCGGGATTTTATACGATGCCTGCAATTTTCAAAAATCGCCGATCCGAAAATTCTTGGCTCACTGTTGCAGATTATGTTATCAAGCGACTGTGATCTGTGCATCCTACATACTCAAATGGAACATTGCTCTGAGTGGATGCTCTCTGCCGGGAGAAGAGGAATGTCTTTGCTTCTTCGCACGTTGCCCTTTTAAAACATTCGCCCCATATCCTTTGCTTAATATCCCGTGCCGTTTATTTATAATATATATCGACATTTCCCCTGTGAAATTATCTAAATTGTTTTAAGGTGAATAAAAGACACAAAAATCACTTTTAAAAACATTTTATTTCATTTTCAATTAAAGACGATGTGGAAAAATTTGATAATTAATTTTTTTTGTAATTTTAGAAATTGTGTTAACGTTACGACGTGTTGTTTAAAGCAACTATTGGTGTTTTAAGTGGTTCTTTATTGTTCGAATGAAAATTGATTGTGAAGTTAAATAAAGGGGCATAGATACCGAGGAATTATATTTAGAGAGAAAGAGGGCCAAGTCAGAAAACATTCCAAGCTTGCATCCTGTTTTAAAACACAACAGATGACATTGTTTTGAGAGATCAAATTTTATACCGGATTACCAGTTGTTTGTTTATAGGAATTGTACGAATTTTCATGAAAAAAAGAGGATACAAAACGGGCTTAAGCCTATAAGCAATATTTTTAAAGATTAAAAATGAATCAGTTCTGCCACGTAAAAATCCTATTGGGAGCATCTCACTGCTCCTTCCTCCTCTCCGAACGAATTCGTAGAAGTCGAACACGTCCGGATAATTTCTCTTTGAAGACGTGTATAACTTCAATATGGCAAATGCCGAATTATTTTAACTAATCCAATATTATTTTTATAGACTATACAGAACTTGTTTCTCGGTTTATCAAACAGATAGGATTCTCGAACCGAGTCGAGTGGGGAGTACCAATGGCTCGTTACCATAGCAACGTACCTGCAGCCGATCATTTCTGTCTATCACGGTTCAAAATCCACCCCTTGTTTTAGTACTGGTTACACTCTCGATTTTACAATTACTTTAGAAAACAATATATTTCTTTCACTCAAATCTAAAGATGGAAACGAATCCTATAACCAAAATGGATATTCCCCATCGTTTCTCCATGAAATATTTAATTTTAAATATAAATCGACTCCGGTTGTCCTTGTCTTCATTACTTTAAAGGCGTGTGTTTTTGGGTTTATTTGTCAAAATCACCGATTTTAAACACGATCCCGACAAGAGGTGGGGATTGACAATGTGCACGCTCATCAAACGACATTAATTTCTGATAAGAGAAGTAAACCTTGACACGCTTTTCCAAGTGTAGCCGCTGGAAAAAGTGACTAACTCGACACAATTAAATGTCGTTCATCCGATATTTGCTTAATTCACTTTTGATAGACCACCGACCTCTTATCCCTTCCTCTCTGACGTCATCGATTCCTGATCACCGTCGTACTGACACCTGGTGACAATAAAGGAGACTATCACCGTTAAAAAATCACAATCGGACTAACGCATAATTCTTACGGGTTTCTAACTTTAGCAATTTCGCTATTGCACTTATATAAACTTGTATAGAAAGTAAACTAGATTTTTTTTATACGGATAATAAATATATCTGATTAAGCAGTTATAAATCATTGGATGACATTCTTAATTCGAGGTTTTTCTAAGCAAACAGCCAGCACAGTTCACCCGAGGCGAAGAAGTCTCGTGAATTGATGAGACTGCCTTACTTACCTGCTATAACGCAAAAATATATTTGTCAAATGTATGGTCCCATCATCGATCACACAATGTGCCAAGCATAGTCTCGACCATTGCTCTTTTCTCAGAGATGATCTCACTACCATAAGAATCTATCGATGCAGTAAAAATGAATCCCTCCGTAGAAAAGAAAAATTCTGCTAGTTAAACGCGGTTTAAAATATAATTTTTATCAGTTTGGTCATCCGAGAGTAAAAAATATATAAAAAACAGTATTTTTGAACCGGGAAGAGAGAAATTATTTTCACCTGTCCACTCCATGTGACCTGGAGGAACGGTTGAAATTCAATTACCTCGCAGTTCCTCGAAGTATTGGAGAGGACCCTGGACTAACGAATCGATAACTTGTGACATTTTCTTCGTGCCAATCGATAACTTATACATGTAAATAGAATGTGGACGCCATTATCCTGGGTCCTCGAGAGAATCCTTACTCGCTGCTTCCTCCTCTAATGGAACCGTATAATTTCTTACAATCAGGATTTGTGACGTTAGACTGGGTTGTTGTACCCTCACTGATTTCTTCTAGTTGCATTCATTGAATACCGCCTATTCAGAGGCAGATTATCCAAACCCGGGACTAGACACTCGCTTTTCTTTCTTAAGTGAAACATTTCTTTTTTTTTCCCCAAACTTTGGTAAGTTTTAAAGAGCGATTGTGTATTTGTTTGGGATTTAAATGTGGTTTTATCGACACAACCGCTACCATTCAATTGAAAGTCGAATCGAAAGTTTAGACTGAATCGTCGTTTTATTCTTTCTTTTTTAACTCACATCTCACAAATGTATTCTATCTTTTATTCAGTTAATATTATGGTGGTTTCATTGGGAAAAACAATCATTTCTATTTAAAAAATTTTAATTATGCCAGTGGTGGTAGTTAGTAGAGGTATGCCATCCATTTTATTGACATTGGGAAGTGCATGGCAAATGACTGCTTATAACTTTTTATTTGGAAATCACTTTCGAAATGAAAGCGTTTGGGGCTGACAAGAAAATTGATACATATCTCATCCTGTCATAAATAAATGCCTATTTTAGATTTAGCTTAAGGGCTAAGATGTATCTATCTTTTATATAATTACAAGAGAGGAAGCGCTATTAAATATTTAAATTTTTACTTATGACATAGCTACGTCAAAGTATGCAAATCGATACTGGGTTGTCAGTCTGGTATTCACTTAGGATTTAAAAAAAATGAGAATTGTCATTATCCGTAAGCCTAAAAAAATTTAACGTATAAATTTAGTGTGATGAAACGATCTATCGGTTTAATCCATCATTTTAATTCTCGCCATTTCGGGTGAATTATGACTGAAATGCATTTATTTCTACGGTTGTTAGATTAAAAAGCATGTCATCCGAACTTTGTAAATCAAATGCTATCGTTGATGATTTCATCCAATAAGCTATTTTTAAAATTTTTTTATATAATTGTACAAAGTACGTCAATGGTAAGAACGTGTGAGTTACATGTACAGCGATGAGTGGGAGGAGCGAGACACGTACACTCCAGTTCCATCATATTCCTGTCCATTGTACACATTGGGATAAAGTAGAAAGTTGAAAGTGATCAATTTAAAAAGTTACCCTCTCTGACAGTTATTTTTGGAACTGTCATTGAGGAGCACGTGATGTGTACCACTTATTGCCAACTATTTGGAAGAACAGATGATGACTTATGGTGCTCTACAAAACTGATATATTGATCTGTCCCGTAATGAGTTTTATTTTAAGAAACTTCGTTGGTGGTTACGTATCCTAATTAACTCTAGATTTTTCTCCTTTCTGATAACTGGAGCTCCGGCTCCACTCTGACTACTACTAAACTAAATAAATGTGTTAGTCTATTTATTAGTTTAATAAACATAAAATAGGAAACAGGCTTTATAAAATATTTTATTCAAAAAATATTTCTTCATTCGCCTAAAGTGGAAGTCTTATCTTCTTCTTTATCCTGAAATAACTCAAAAAGATTTAATTAATAATAAGACGATAAAAATTTTTGAGCAAACCAACTATTACAGATATAAAATTAAATTATATAAATCTGATTATAAGAAGAATCGAGTGGCTTAACAATCTATCGATCATATAATAAGGACATAATGGGTGAATAACATTTTTGAAGCATCAAAGGGGTAAAGAGACACGCCATTTGCGGGGATAGAGAGCAGAGGCGGTGCCGAAATGGTTGTGTAGACAGGTGATTGCCCGATTTCCCCCCGTTCCTACCAATCAGCTTAGTGGAGAGCTCCCCACAACCCTTTCGATTTTCCGAATCCCGTAGGCACGCTCCAATTGGTCGGTGCCGTGAGCAGACGAAACGGGGAGGAGCCATTGGATGGGATGCTGAACAAAACGGGGTGGGAGGAAAAGGGTTGCCAGTAACCCGATCGATATTTTGCATAAGCACCACTCTCCCTTCTTTTTCTTGTTAGTCGCTACTAGGATATTTCATGTTCTATAAAAATGTTCTTGTTACTCGCGTGATTTACATATTCCGGACAAGTTATTGCTTCTGTTCGTAGATAACTTACCTCTTAGTGTTCAGAATATGCAAACGAGCCTAGTGAGAAGATATACGAGCTCTTCTCTTTCCATTTATAGATGGAGAAATGTCTCCAGCTTCTATCTCTGTAAAAGTCACAATATTTTTTCATGTTTTTATTAATCTCCTACATTTGTTAATATAAGCCTCTTAATCTTTATAATTATTCAAAAATTAATTTTATATTCTACTACTTTATGTCATAAAATTAATTATAAAATTTCTCTAAGCAATTTTATTTAATTAATTAAAATTAATTTGATTGAAATAATTATCTCTTGTGCTTCAAAAACTAAGAACGTTTCAAAAAAATAATAATAAATAAATAAAATAAATATTGAATATTCTAAAATAATTTGTTTATTTATTTAAAAGATAATTTTTTAAAATTTTATTTCAGAAAAATTATCAAAGTTTGGGAACATTTAAAAGGTGGATACTTTTAATGAAAATTTCGTTGCAATAAATAAACGTGATCACAAAACTAATATTTTTAAAAACTAATTTGATTTTGTCTGAAACTTCTCTCTGGCCACTTTTAGTAAGTAAATTCAGTTATAGGATCAACTGGGGTCATATTATTTTCTGTCATAAGATCTGCTCTCCCTTAGTTTACTGTCAAAAACGTCCAAGAATAACAGGTGTTGCGGTCAGTGGACAGAAGAAACTTCGTATCAGGGTCAATGCAGGAAGAAACAGACGACAGACCTGTTAGGATAAAATATTGCTTCTATAGCTTTTCAAGAGTCTGTCTTTTTCTACAGTCCGGCCACAACCCTATACTTTTATCTGGTCGTTTACCAAGGAGATTTTTTTCGTCGCCTTTTTTCCGTATCTAAGTGAAAGGCGTTGGAACAAAAACGAGTAAGACTGCGGCAATCGAAATAAAAATCTAATTACAGCAACTAGATCTACAAGGTCGACGATATGTATCATTCCAGAGAGATGAGATCACACCGTCAAGCTTGGTGATTTAACCAAAGGTCAGTGAACAGGGTCACTTGTAAAGGCAAAAAATCCCTTGGGCTTGCTTTTCTTCCACATTATTTTCTCTCCTTTAGAGGGAGTTAGTAATTCCAGCTTCTCCATTAGAGCACATCCACCGTGCAATTTACTTATCCTGATTGCTACCTTTCTCCTCATTAATGGGTATATCCCGCTCAACAAAAGTGCAAGTCGAAGGTGATTCACAAAGGGGAGATCAACCTGATGAAAAAGAACTTAGCTTAACATTCTCGCTTCTGTATGACTGTTGCGTGCCAAGTACAATGGTCAAGTAATGAAGAGCGGTCAGTGATTAGTTAGCCAGCCAGTCGATCGACACGAGGGACCAGCTTTCTATACTAAACTTTATGTAGCTTCCTAAACAAAAAACTCGAAATTTGTCATTATTTTCCTTGACCGTTAGATCGTTCGATCGTTTTTATTATTATAGTAAAAATAAAGCAAGTTTTACAATGAAAAAGTAAAAATTTTCAGTGAAATATAAACAAACGAAGAAAAGAAAATTTTCAAGTCTTGTCTAATTTAAAATTTCGCAAAATTCAAAACTTGGACGGCTTATGTATAAAATACATCTTTAGTCGTAAACAGGCAGAACTTATATCGAACCGGGATAATGCATATGACAGCCGGACAAAACCATTGCCATTCCTGATTGTTGAAGCATTCGTCCATTTGTGGGCTCTCTAACGGGTGCTGCAACATAGGTAGAGACGGCACCGGACTTGACGACAGCTGTAAGTTATGGCTAGCAAGAAGGTCAAAACTGGGCAAATCGCACTCTTCACATAAAACTGTTTGAACATGGTTGAACGTTTTTGCTAAAGGCAGCATTATCATTCTCCATAAATTCACTCCGCTTGAACCATTCACTATTTGCTGATTATACATGATAAACGTATAGGACAAGAGTCGAAAATTCGTTGAATCGAAATGCTTTTTTTTTTCTTTATTACTTCACGGTAATTGAAAAATGTTTGATTGAGATTATGAGCGCAATTTAGAAGATAACGACCAAGACTAACAGACTCCTCTCCATTTTGTATTATATTATAAATGTAAAGTTATCTTCAATATTTAACAAACCGTGCAGGATCATTTTTAGTAATGCAGCAGCAGTGACATCAGCGGAGCATGTCTTCATTTCCTAACTATCTACTCTTATTTACATAACAGTTGGCCTCTGGTCAAGTGGTCGATTTTATTTTTACTCAGAGCGCTGTAAAAATTGCATTTTTTTCCTTTAAGATAGTAGAAATGGGGGAGAGTACGGAATACAGAATGTCGGAGACGAGAGTAGGAGGACGTCAATCTGGAACTCCTGAAGCAATATCTGTCCTGGAGAGTGTAACCTGATGGCCAGGACGTCCGGGGAAAAATATCGATCTGTCAGGCCAGGAAGGTCTCGGAGCAATCCATTCAAAATCCATTCTTCTATTTCCCGAAGTATTCTTTTTTGCAATTTTAATTCGTCTGGTTTCCAGAGTAGATATATTGTCCGGGATAGGACGCTAAGTGATTTCTCCATATTTAGATTGTCCGACGGAATGCAGAAAGATGATTTAGTGTTGTGGGAGAAAGCATCCGGACGTAACAGACGGGTGTGATGTAGTGGATCACTAAGGTTTGAACGTAATGTTTGAAAATTTTTCTATATATGCCATAGAAAACGTCATATTGCAAATATTTTCTCCATAGTTAAGGAGGTTTGCAACATTACGTTATGCTTCGTAATAACTAATTAAACAGAGAGAACGTACTGAAAACTTTCCTGATCTATAACAAATAAACCTTTTCCACTATTAAAATCATCACAAATGTATAGTTTTTATAAAATTTTCTACCGAATTTACACTGTATTGAAGTCGAGATAAAACAAAAAGACAACATTTTTCGAAACTTATTTAAAAAAAGGAATTAATACTTAAGAAGATTTCATTTTTAAATAAATAATTTACAGACAGAAAAAAATAAAATGAAACGAATAAGCTTTCATAAACGATTGGACGTTTTAATAATTGAAACTATAATGAGATTTATTCACAATATATTCATTCGCAGTATTTTAGTTTACTTAAAATTCTATAAATTAAATTATATTTTATTTGATAAAAACAAAATTTGATATACAATTTATTATATACATATTTTCCATCTGTATATTTATATTCCTTCATAAAAACCTACTTACGTATTTATTTCGACATTTTAGAATGAGTAAAATTCATTTTCTTACGTATCCTGTCTATTTTCATTTCTCCAAAAACCCGATTTTTATGTATAAAATAAATAAAAGAGAGGCGAGAAGAGAAAGACCTCAATTAAATATTTAAAATGCATTCAGTTCTGCTTTTTCTACCATAAAACATAGACAAAGAGAAGTCTTTCAACTTGTCAAAAAAAGGCGAATACGTACTGTACAGTACTGTATCTTAACGCTACTATGATAATTTTCGGGCGCATGGTCATCACATAAAATATAAAATAGAAGGCAAAAAATACACCAGAAAAGTAGAGGGTGGAAAAAAACAGTATTTTTGATTAAAATAAAATCGTTTTAAAAACTACAGACAATTTGGTAAATTACAGTTATTATATTAAATCGACGATAAATAATTAATTTTATAAAATAATCACTTTTTACCTTTGAAAATGGAACGGATTTGCCAAGCTTGAAAAATATTTTTGAATAATCTATCGATCTTCTAGAATATACCAGCTGTGCGAAGTAGAATTGCATAGGCGTAGACCTAAGCAGAAGATATGAGTTGGCTTTTAATATTACATATATTTTATAATGGAACATTTAAGTAACTTACTTCTTTAATGTATTAAATAATCATAATAATAATGATTCAGAAAAATGAATCTTAAAGAAAAACAATTATTAATTTAAATAATAAGTCTAAATGGGCAAAATTTAATTAGTTCAGCCTGTAGAATGGCAAACCTGTCAAACAAACGTAGTTTGAGGTATAGCCTAAACGGCTTTGGGAAAAATCCGGAATAAATATTAATTATAATTATACAAAAAGTGGCGTGAAAGGTGGGAAGTGTGATAGAAAGAAATCCATTAATATTGTATTTGCATTATTTTAAAATTTAAATTACATAAATTTACATTTATAATTCTTCCTTACATTAAGCATTTTACATTTTCTTATATACAAATAATAAATGTTAATAAAAAGATTAATGAAAGGAATAACTATTTTGCTAAAATTAAAAATGATTTATTTTAAATTGGAAAGAGATGAGATGGCCGACAAACGGTTGAGAGCGAGATAAAGAAGTCAACAACCGTATTTGTTGCATGTCGAATGAGTTGGCACTTCACTTAAAAGTTCTCGATATAAAAAGCGAAAGTAGACAAAGCCTCGGAAGAGTCCAGCAAGTTGATAGAAGAGAGTGGAAGGACATAACTGCCGCAGTAAATAATGATTTCCGGCATCGGTTCTCTAAGTGACGTCACCAGACTTATTACAGGAACTAGCGGAGGTAACAAATTTCTACTTTATTGTTTTTTTCCTCGTTGACATCTCTGCGGACATAATAGAAGAGTGGGCCAGCGAGAGAGAAGTTTCAAAAACTTTGTACGTAGACCGTCTGATAGTTCATTGAAAGCATGGTCGTTTAATCTAGGTCAGGTTGTAATCACGATAAAACGGTTCAAGTTTTGGAATGGACGATTCTCTCTGCACAAGTTTGAAATGAAAGTTGGTTGGAGGAAAAAACGTCTGACTCATCAACTCAACGTCTGTCGTCGGATGAAAAATATACTTAGGCCCTTCTCTTCCTGGGCCTTATTGATTCTGAATAAGTTTGGGATCAATCGTTTTATCGATTGCATCTGCCGTAGTTTAATGATCGAAATTTTTTTTCTTCAATTTGTCCAACAGAATAAATAAAGCTAAGAACGTTTATTTTGATCACAAATTAAGTAAATAATTTAAAACAGTTTAAGAAACCCAAAAGGTATAATGTGTTCCAGCGAAATTGTCTTCAAACTAGACTGAACAAATGATATCAGACAGGTTGCGACTTAGACGATACCGTAGGGCATGGCCAAATTGAAGAGTTAAGAAACTTCAAACTGCCAACAGCTCTATAATGTGTTGAAGATTACTGGTCTTGTAAATAACTTTCTAAGCTTCTGATTCTTTTAGGGGGCATAATAGCTAGGCTATCTACTAAGCGTTGAGTGAGTGCCATTGTATATGTCATTTTTGTGCCAGAAAGGAGAATACATTTGTCTGCCGCGAGGAAAAAGTTAATGTATCAGTTAAATGTAGTTATCACAATACATTTTCACTCACTGACGCCATTTTGTTTTTATAAACTGGCATCAACAACCAGTTTGACCATAATACGGGTTAAATTTCCGACAGTTTAGACTAGTCACTATAGAAAGACCTGTCAATCTACTTACGTAGACAACTGGAGTAACGCAATTCGTCCATTCAAACAACGTTATTTGTTAAACAATCACTTAATATACGTATTATATTTCTAATTTGTAAAGGTTTGAATTTCCGGTTTATATTATCGAAAATAAAATTTCTTATCCGCGGCAATTACTACATTTTCATCTTTATGTATCGATAATTTATTTCTATTAATTTATACGATGTAAGTAACCTGGAAATTAAATTAAAAGTTTAATTCATTCATAATTATATTTAAAATTTGAAAAGTTTATTTAATTCGTTAGGATTTCAATTAATTGTATAAAAGTTTAATTAACTGAATTTATAAAATTGAATTAATTAAAATCATAAGAAAGATGAATGTCAGAAAGTGGAGTTAGAAGGAATAAATCTTCAAATGGAAAATAAATGTCAGATTTTGAAGTAACGGACTACATTCTCTGGAAAATGGCTCAATACGGAAACAATATGACAGATAGGCCTATAGATACAGCGAGACCTGTGTCCATATCTCTTCCTTCTCTGCAGAAACAAAAACATGGCTGCCAATGTCTAGCTCGGACCAACGCTTTTTCATTTAAATATAACTTATATAATATATTGTGTTTGAAATTCAAGATTGATGCGCTTAATACGAATAAACAATTGTAATTTCGAAAGAAAATGTGTACAATCATTACATTAAGTTATTCAGATTTCATTTTTTTTTTCCCCCTCTTTAAGCACTTTGCCAAATATCTCTCTTTATTGCACCTTCTAGCCGAGTAGAATTCTGAAAGAAAAAATTACTATATATATCTCTGTCCATACTTTTCAGAAAAATTTATCAAATAGAGACAGGCATCCATTTATGCTAATGCTTATAAAGTATTTTCTCCATATAAATAAATTCTATACATTTAGATAGAGTTTTATAAATTACCATTTCTTAAATTTAAAAAATAAAATAGTCGAGTTTTCTCATAATAATTTTACAATGGATCTATTCCACGGCATTTATTTAATTTATAAATTACATCATTATCACAGACTAGGCCCATTACTTTTATTTATTTTCGTTATTTAATTTGAATTTTTAAAAAAAATGGATAAATTTATTTAAAATAATTAATTTTTAATTTATACATTTCGCATTAATATTTTAAATATATCATTATGCATTATAAATAATATGAATATGAAATAGTACTGTACATTGTTCATATGGATTACATCAGATAATTTTATAATAATACTTTAAAACTGGAATAAAAATTGTATACTGTAGTATTTGAACAATGAATATTTTTATGTTGCTTTCTACCAAAAAGTCTCTGTCTGATGAGCGACCTTAGATATAATAGAACAGACTTTGTCATAAAATATATCCTTATTTTTTCTTCTAACGTGGACTTTGAAGCGCCTATACCGAAAGAAATTATATAGATTATTCTCCTGACGATTTGAATCAAGTATATCCGTTGATATATTTTCGCTAGGCATTTATTATTTTATTTATGTCAATTCTATTGTCGCGTAACTGATCCTAGTGGGATAAACGATCTTTCATTTTAGACATACGATAAATTGACGAATTCAAACTGTTACACAATAGCGTGGACAATAGAATTATGAAATCTATTTTGAAACCGAGTGAACTTTAACCCGAAGTAACACGTTCAGTTTTGGATAGGCGTGCAGTGCGTGTGTTTACACATTCAACAGACATTATGATGTGTCTTTGTTGAATACCGGAAACTTCAACAAACATAGGCCTATATGGATACCTTTTTTTCACTCGAACATCACCTTTATTATTTGGATATAGTAAAATTCCTATGAGACAACAATTCCGTAATTTTTCTCATGGTTCACAAACTTGATTTTAAAGTTATCGCCTTTCTTCCTGGATTAAACTAAAAATCCACAGCTGTATCCGTTAGTAGATGCTAAATGCGTGTTCCGCGCTGTAAACAATCGGTACTCTACTCTCCAAAATAGAAAAATAAATAAGTTAATGCCATTATAGAATTTTAAAGTGGAATCATCGATGAGATTCGATTTGCAAGTTAACTAATTTCTGCTTCATGAATTATTCATATCTTCCGTGCTTAGTTTCGTGGGCAATTGTCAAAGAGAAAGTTTTGCTAGAAAGTAAAATCGTATATAAAACATTAAAGAACTTAACGACAACAAAATAAAGAACGAACATTAAATCTTAGTAAAAGAATGTTTGCAGAAAGAAAGGTTAGGTATTGGCATGAAACGCGTGGACAAACTTTATGTCCATGTCGTCTGTAAAGTGGGTGTCCAATAGAACGATAAACAAATGTTATTTAGTTAGAAGAGTGGTCAGGACTCGACGATGGTGTTCAGACACGAGTATCATGACGAATGAACTACAGGCACGAAATCAAGAAGCCCAGAAGGAAAGACACTTTCCACCTGCCTTAAATGAAGGTGTAACGATCTCTAATTTAAACTGCAATTACGTTCAATCTGTTATTCCTTCAGTTCCGGATTCTTACAATTAAACTCGTTTTATCTAAAGGCTAAAAGCCAAAACCGGAAAATAAAAAAAAAATAAAGGAAAAAAAGCAAAGGAAGTACCAACGATTAATTTTCTTTAGAGATTTAATTTTTAAATTTATTTTTATTAACAGTTAATGCTAAAATTTACACTTAAAATTTAAATATTCATCGAGGTAAATAAATAAATAAAAATTACAAATGGACTAAATACGATCAAATTTCAAACGCGAGTAAACAATATTTTTGTTTGAAAGAAAACATTTTGTTAAGTTTAAATGACTTTTTCAAAACAAAATAGATACTTATAACACGCTAGTCAGTCATTACTAATATATATATAGGTCACACATTACTTATTTAATCCAATCTCTCAGAAAGAATACACGATAAACATTAATACTAATTGGAAGATAGCCAAACTTCGTGCTGCAATTTCAAACTTATAATTTTGGGCAAAAATCGAAAGAAAATAAATGAATCATTGGATCGACAAAACTATCGAGAAAAAACGGTAAGATGTTATCTAATCAGGGAGAAGAGCGAGTTTTTTTTTTTTATCCCGAACTAAAACTAGCCGATTTCTACACTGCCATTCGAAACTCGTGTAATTTTACCTTTAAGTAAATCTTAACGCAGCGTTTAGAAGGGGACAATTTAAGTTTAATAATTACTTTCGACTTTTCCTTATAGCACTTACGTTGTCGCCTTCTTTATTTTAATAATTATTAACACGTCAAACTAGAATAAAAGTATGTTAAAGCATTTTTTAAAAATCAAAAAAATGTATTAAACATATTTTTTAATCAAATGCCTAAAGAAGTATTTAAAACTTCTACCGTTATTTTGAAATTCGAATTAAACTTATTGCGAATTATTCAGTATAATTTGTAATAATAATATCGAAATATATTACGAATTAAAAAATTTTTGAAATATTACTTCTAAATTATAAGCAAGATTAAAAATTATATAAGAAATTTTTATCTGAATGAATAATTAATAATTTGTGTGTTTTCTGCGTATTATTTTATTTAAAAAAATACATTTTAATTATAAATGGAGTGCAGAAAAAGTAGTGAGATTTGATCAAATTTAAAGAGAATAATTTAAAGAAAATGAATTACATAAAAGGGTTTAAATAAAGCGTATTTTCGCAAGCGAAAGTATTGTGACAAAAGAAATTCGATCAATGAACAACACAACAACAAAAGGACTCATTACATATTTAATAAGATTGTATCGTAAGTGACAATGGTCGCAAGACGGGTGCGTGTCCACATTGGAAAACTCTTCCACGCCATCAAACAGTTAAACGCTCTTCGATAAGTGCACAAACAATTATGTTCCTATCTATTGGTAGTGAGCTTATAAAGAGATAACTAGTTTTTAAGACTGATGGAAAAAGCATTTACAAGTATGGATTTTCGACCGAATTGCGTGATTCATCTTGATTGTAAGTTTGCTAAGCTTCGGTCTTGTATTTAGCCCCGAAAAAAACTGCACACCTGTTTAGTGAAAGGGTCAAAGGCTACGCTCGAAGTGAAAGCCACTTGGAGATATCCCGCTGTCCCGCTGGAGTACTCGTGTTTGTACAATCCTAATTACATTTCAGTTCAACCGTTAGTTATAGTCACGCAAACCGATCTTTCCGCTGACAGGAAGTCAAAACGGACCATTTGCATCTGGACTCCTGAAGGGTAACTGCCCCGAATGACAATGCTCTGTTATTTCTTGTGCCATGAGTCACACCGGTTCCTGTAATGAAAAATTGACGTCTGAATACATTATTTGTTTTTCCTACTACTTAATTCAATATACGCTATTTACGATACTTTTTAATAGCACGAAATATTCCACTTAATTTCTTTAGTTCACAAGAAGGTAATCGAGAGATTTAATTGATTTCTATCCGCTTTAGCATATCCAAAAAATTTCCTCGCACGAAAATATATAATACAATTATTTTTAAACCTATAATATCATAATTGTATAACTTTCCTTATTGATAGATTGCATTTGTTTGCAATGAAAATTTGATTTAACAGGGAAATTTACCTTATCGCATTTTATAGTAATTAGCTTAAAAGGATCTATTAAGCTATCACAGGATTCATAAAAAAAAGTGCGATCTAATTATAGCAAGCACAAGCCATTGATTTTATGCTTCGACATCATTATTCATTTTTATCGCATCTCAGCTAAAATGCTCTTTCCCAAAGAACAAGCGTAAAGATATTTTTCGTTTAAAAAGAAGTTTAACTATAAATAAAATAATTAATTTTAATAGCAATTTTATAATGAAAAAATAATTAATTCTGCATAAATAAAATAAGAATTTTCTAATTACATTCTCTCTTTTTGAATAAAAGAATTTAGACAGTAGAAAATCAAATTCAACTGCTTTAAAATATACAGTAACTTTTTAAGGAAAATATATTATTTTCGTGCGATTAATTTTATAAGAGGGTTGTAAAAAAAATTGAAAGTAATTATGTTTAAGCTTAAAATAAATAACCACTCATAAATATATTGTTAAATTATTTCTAAATGATTAGAGTACCAGGAAAACGAACAATTCTTTAACCATTAACAGATTCATAAAGCAGGATTATAAACAGATTATTTAATTCCTTCCTCCTCGGTTACAAAGAAAATGATTAGTCTTTATTGCCTACACAGTATATATATTGTTACGTATTAAAGTAAACTAATAGAAAATACTACGTTAAGGCCTATACGCCGAAATTAGCTACAATCATTAATCTAACTGCTGCTGATCAATAACAATGGTTGTTGACTCTAAAAATAATATAGCTTTCTATTTATCATCGTAAAATAAGCACCAATATCCAAAACAGGTATTTACACTACCAGAAACAAAGACATAAATCTGTTTACATTAAATTGATAGGCCTCGACGTGTTTTATTTATTAGGTTTACTTTTGACAGTAATTTACGTGTAAATTCAAAAACTATTAATTAAAATTTGCTTAATTTTTTTTAAAATGATACAATTAATGGATCCGGTTAATAAAACACAATCATTTATAGAGGTTTTCGACCGAACAACTCCGAATCAAGTATGACGATAAAGATAACGAAAATAAATCGAGTAAAAAACAATTTGTACAATATTTATGGTATTTTTTCTTTATTTTTCAATATTTTCTTGCTTTATAAAAGATAATATTACAGTAAATACTTTAGTTTATTGATATAAATAATATTAATTCGGATCGAATTAATCTGTAGGCTTTGAGAGAAGCAAAAATTATAATAATAATAAAAAATGTAAATTTGTAATTTGTATTGAATAGTTTAAAATAAAAATATAAAGAAAATACGAACTATTATAGAAATAAATAAGATATTTGTTTTAATAATCGAATAAAGTTTTCTTAAAATGTTCTATTTAAAAATATAATATTTTCATTAAAAATTGCATGTTTGAAATTTAGTATAATGTACTTATTCTAATTTGCCTTTATAATTTGAGATTTAAATTTCCTTTTCTAAATTAGGTTTTAAAAGTAATCATGTGAAATTGGAATAATATATCAAAAGAAAAAAAAAAACAATTTGGTCGCTATTTGCGCACTTTATTCGTTTATTACGTTGCACCAGTTTAATCAATAAAAACTTTTGAAATTAAGTTATCGTAAATTATGATTGACCAACTGTTTCGGATCAATTTTTTTTCCTGCGCTCTTGCCGTGAACATAAGATTTGGCTTAACTGCGAGAGAGAGCGCGACATCTTTCTCTCAGGTAAACGGATAGAACAAGACATTTTTATTCCTCATTATTGTGGAAAGAAGACGTGAAACTCGAGGTGGTCCTCCAGCGTTTCTCAGATAATCATAACAGTGACTGGTTGTACTGCGGAGAAGATACCGTAAGGGGTCATCTTTGTGAAAGAACCCAATCTTTTTTTGAGGAAGAATGGCCGACGTCCCGCTTGTCCATCGCACGCAACCAAGCCAGAAGCTTCACAGAAGAAGCAACGCGACCCATTCAGTGCTGGAATTACAGTGAGAGTCTGATGTCTGCACCTGACAGCACATCTGACCGGTGCGATTTTGTTTGAGATGAAAAGCAATTTCGGTTCCTTCTGACTATTCCATCTCTTATATATATTTTTTGCCTATATTTTGATGTGGAACTGTACACACTAAATAGGTGCAGTGTTATCCATTAAACGTTGGAGAAAAACTGCGCCGAAAGTATAAAAAGCAGATCGTCTTCTGCCGGATCGAAGTGTGAGGGGAGGTCACCTAGCCTAGCCCGGGGTGATTGGCCTCTAGTATAATGCCTTCTTACTATGCTGGACCGTGATGGTTGCTATAAAACACTGCCAGCTAGAGGTATGGAGAGAAGCGGGTGCGCCGTACTCTGCATGGCCAACTAGCACCAAACGTCTAGTGTTTTAAATCAAATGGAAGAAGAACCGATTTTCTTACTGTCATGGTGGATTTTATAAAGAAAAAAGAAAACTCTAAGCGAAATTATTCTCCTGTTTTTAATACGAAGCACACTCTGCACGTTTTTATTAATGTTACCAGAAAATAAAAAAGAAGCATAAATAAAATATAACCGCTGTAGTTTCGGGGTAAAAGTAACGGAAATCTGATTGTCCGAAACGACTTTATTCATTCTCAAATATCATTTTTAGTAAAGTATTTCTCTACACGAACATATGTTTGCATTAGCCCAACAGGTTTTTGTACTTTCGACTCGAATTTTATTCAATACGAGTTTCCATCCAGAGTTACTTTTCACTATAAATGAGGGATGGAGCATAGAAAAGTAGCTAGAGTAGAAATACCTAAAGTCTGGAAAATGGACGACCCGGAATAAAATATATGCCTACAAGGCTTTCAGTAACTTGATAGGAAGGGCAACTGAAACCCAAAGAACGACATCCGCAGAACGTAAAACAGTATCTTTTCTTATCCATAGTCTGTCGTTTTCTAAAACCGTTCTCCTCAATGTGGACTAACTGGTCGGCAATTTCCAAAAAATTCAGCCTTTCCTGCTCATGACACTTTTCACTTATCTTGTGTCAAAAGTCAGCTTTATAATCGAATTAAGGCCAGACACTTTCATCGCCGATCCTTCTCTGTACACAGCACAGTACAAACCTATTTAATGAAACGTTTTGACTGAACGAACCTATAAAATTCTCTGACCTCGGACAACCTGCAAGTGGCACTGATTCCTATTTTCGATCAATATTTTCACTTCGAATAAATTTCATCTCTTTATTAAATCAGCAATTATATTATTTTTATCATTTAATTTAAATATAACAACATAAAACATTTAACAATTTTACATTTTCTATAGAAACAATGCCAAAATTCAAGTATTTTGTCTAAAAACTTCTTTTTTTCATTCTATAAATTGGAACATTTCAAGAATTTAATTATTTTATTTGAATTTAGCACTTCTTTTATAATTTTTCTATCAATAATAAAATTTAATGATACGTTATTTAGTTTAATAGCTTCATAACTGTAAAAAAAACTTTATTATCTGAAGCATTAAATCAGGCCTATATCAATTTTATTTAATCAAGAATACCTTTTTATAAGTTTGAACTTATCAATCATTAATAAATTATAAACTAATATCAAGAACAGAAGTCAATTTCTGAATGTCAATAAACCATAAAACAAATATAATATCTGTAGATTAAATTCTTTAAGATCAGTAAAGATTGATTAAATTTAAAATTTTTATTCCATATAAACCGCCATACTGCAATGAAATTATTTATTTTAAAAGTTACATGTATATTATACTTTTTATTCTGTAAATACGAGAATTTTTAAATAAATTGTGTTTAGATTTACACATCTTTAAAATAAATTTTAATTGGATTATATGGATTATTAATTTATTATGTAGGCTAATGCAGAATTTTATAATAATTCAAATTATTATGTTAAAACATTAGATCTAGAGACGTTAAATAATTTGTTTACGTGTTTTTATATCAAAAAATTAATTATTTCTTACAATTTCTTAAGTTCTAGGAATTTTTATTTCAATTTTTTTTCATTTGATAAAGAAATATATAAATAAAATTAGGCGAATTTACGTTTTATTTACTATATGATAATTCTCTATAAGCAAAAATTCCAAGCTTCGTTATTAAGTAAATAAAGGAGGAATTCAAACCGCATTGTAAAATTATTTTATAATTTATAATAGAAATTTTTATTAATAATTTTCTTCGATTGTAGCTTTTTTTTGTCGTAAAAAACGATTAGTTATTTAAGTACAAAGATCAAGTTATATTTTTACAAACAGATATGATTAATAAACATACTTTTATTAGACAAATTAATTAACAAATGCACGTCAATAAGGTTTTAATAATAACAGTAAAAGTTTAAAAAATGGAAAAACTTGAATAAAAAGAATTGTGGATGCTTGTCAACTGTTCAGAAATCGGGGATCGTTCGGAACTTGCAGAGATCGCTAATTGCCTCCATTTCTCCTGGAATCAGAAAAAGAAAACTACACTTGTTATAGAACCCGATCATCCTTAACGTTAACAGGTTGATTGTATACGCTACGGCTTATGAACATCTTTATACGCTTCTTCTGTTCCTAACCGTATTAAACTGATTTCGCTACTCGATTACTCCAGATTGCTTAACTAATATTACTGAATTTTTAAAAGATTAATTTATTAAAATTACAGCTTAATTTAAATTTTTGTAAAAACACGTTTAATAGGTCCTGTTTTATAATTTTCACGTTTTATAAATTTACATTTATAATCTATGTAATTTAATGGGTTTTTTAAGGGACCAATCATCGCATTTTAACCGGTCTTTGTCAAAAGTTTCGTTTCTGCCACGCAGCGAGCATCGAAAATTAATCATGACATAATCGCTCAGAAATTTACTTTCTTATCAGGTTGTTTTATCGTTAAATTATCGATATTTTATACTGAAAAACTTGTAAATGCCGCTAGATTCAAGGCCGGCTCCCCCCACTTATCAGAAATTTTTCTTATTGTTTGAGCAGGTATCAAAACCCCCTACTAGCAGAATGTATAAGCATTCTTTAATAGATTCATCGCATTTATCAGCGAGAAGAAGATGCTGTGCAACCACAGACCACAATTGCTCGATGGGCCAAATATGGACTCGCCTCCACCGTAACTAATTGCCAAGGTTATGTATTAATGCGAATTTCTACACTAGATCACGTCCAACTTGACCTCGGAGTGTATGACCTTGCCGATCAAACTGAAAAGATCTCCAGACGTCTGTTTTTGACCTTTCGACCCTAGATTACGGGTCTGGCGAATTTGGTGTCGGTGACCGTGTGACTTTCATAGATCATCGTTAATCTATGAACAAATTACAGATATTTTCGTCCGACCCAGCAGTTTTGTAATTAATAGTCTGCATGGGCCAAACGTTGTCTATCAAAATGTTTGTACCGCTTTTGCTTTAATTCCCGGATCCGACGATAGTGGGTGCGCTCCGACTGTCCACTTATCGTAACGTAATTTTGGAACGATTCGTGTAATTTGCGTCATTCTCGATACTATAAAGCCTACGGGGTGAGAGAATCCTCGCAGTCACGTTTTTCACTTATCAGCTAGATCCGCATATCGAGAATCTACTAGGAACACCACAAATTTATGTGCAGGGAGTTTACCTCCGTTCGGTTAACCTGTCCCTTATCGTTTTTAATCCCTCCACTAATCAACAACGTGACGATCGAACATGTTACACGCGTGAAAGACGAATGGCTCTACCAAAACCCGCATCTTCCATGTTTGAATGGCTGTCTTTATAGGCTCCAAGGCAGAATATACCGAATTAACTCGTTTAATTTTTTAAAAGTTTTTCTCTACTACTCGAAAAAATAACGAAACTAAGCTTACTCGATCAAACTTTCATTGACTAAATATTTACTCTCCCATTGAAACTATTAATAAAAGAGGTAACATAGATATTTTTTACCTTCGTTTTACTTGATAAAAAAAAAGAAACAATTGAAAAATTTAGGAAAAAAATGTATAAAAAATAAAGTTTAAACAACTCTTTGTAAACTATAATTATAACATAAATTTACGAAGCGCGGCTTCGTGTTTTAAGTCTATACAGGATGGCCTACATACGCAAAAATAGAAATTCCTTCATTAATTTCCCTAAAAATTATGAACACATTTCGTTAAAAGTAATTCCTTATAGAGTTTTTAAATGATTTTTTTTTTCTCTTAACTTGCTCTACAAATATTCAACAATTTATGGCAGGTGATAAAAGCGATCAGCACAGAAAAAAACTAGTTAATAAAGCATGTCGTATCTGAGATAGTTGAATTACTCGCACAGTAGATGGCTTTTATTGATATCCTAACAAGTTTCATTGTTCATCATTAATTTCAGAAAATATAACAGAATTACGTGTTTTAGTCGCGACATAAATAATAAAATGAATATCGGTCTGCAATTTTCTAAGAGTAAATAATGAAAATTCTTGATTGGTAGGTCACGACTTGAAACAGAGGTGCAGGTCCGCACTCGGCTTATCTAGATAATGTTTAGAATAAGTATAAAACTTGGCAGTAAATCACCTCACTTAGACCCTATATTTCTTAACATCACGAATGAATTCACTAAGTATCATTATCGTCATCAGATAGTGTTGATGCAAACCCATTCCTTAAAAGAACCCACGCGGTGCCATCAACACGAAGAATAAAAAATAAAGAAAAAAAGTTTGGAAATTAGAGTCAACGTGTGGAAAATGATTAGGTTGACGTGATTTTCTTTCCACCGCTTATAAAAAGATTCCAATCTACGTCTAAACACACATTACAGTCTGTTAATGAGCCAGTCCCGTACAAATACTAAGGTTCGTGCAGGTTAGTAAACGACCTATCAATTATAGGGTAGAAAACTTGATTCAGATCTATTGAGAAAATCATGCGTTTGACATAGACTATTCTCCTTAAACTTAATCATTAGAGTTAAGTCACTTAGATTTTTGTATCCGTTTTCTCACTGATTAATAGATTTTCGTTGGCGTCGGGTTAATACTCTGCAACACTCACTTTCTCCAAATTAAAAACTCTTTTGTTAGTCGAATAATACTGTTACGTTTCCTCTTCTAAAAACAAAGAAAAAATCTCTCTTTTAATAGTTCTTGTTTTTCTAAACTATCATTCAGATTCATTTTACGAGCGAATCTTTCTTCATCAAGGAAAACAGCCTATTAAGAAATATTTACGATCTTTCTTAAGTGTTGATACGGCCTTACCTGATAACAATACTGTAAAAAAAGGGAGTTCAACAGTCTGCCGTGATTTATAGACTAGTATCAAATGTAATCTATACAAATTAAGGGTTTTTTTTTAGTTGGATTGATGCTTTGGTTGGACACTATCTACTCTAATCAATCCTCCAGAATCCAACTAATTTAATTTGAATAACCTAAATCCGATTAGGCTAGACTCAAGTATCGATAAGATCGTCAATTGACAGTTTAATAGTTCTATTTATAGACCAACAACTCGACAAGACTGTAGAACTTGTAAGCGATTTTCTTTAATTTATTGGAATAGGTGACTAGACGTATGTTTAGTTTTTTCTTCTTTTTTTTTAATCAGTTAAATGGCTTAATAACTCGCACGCGTATTGGACTGATGTGTATTTTTATACGAAGAGTAAATAACGGAGTCAAAGAGAGATATTAATAAAATTAAACCTTTCGGAAACGATCGAAAGAACTTTGTTTTTCTTCGGATAAACTGCTTATTTGCTGTATGTTGACATAATCCAACCTTACAAACAATCGTGGAGAAAAATCAAGACAAATAAATATTTTTATGCTAGGGTCTAAATCTATAGGTTATGAGCAGCGATTCTATCAAAATAGTCTCTTCTGACCTCAAAAGAAGTCTAAATCCAAGTTATAACTACTTTGTTCTTGTCGAATATAAGGTTTATCAACAGAAAACAATAAATGAGTCAACAGGACTTTTTCACTCGTTACTTAAGTGATAAATAAACGTAATTTATTAAATAATATAAACATATCTATAAATAATAATAAAACGTAATTAAATCTTTGATTAGAAACGAAATAAATCTTCATTTTCGTCTTATTGTCAATTAAGTCTTCGTACGTTTCGGATATTAAGAACGGCAATTCCGTAACGAGTGGCTTAATCCAGGAAGTTAGTAAAAGTTTTTATTTTCATTTATTCGACTCACAATCAAGATATTCACATAAGGACAATGAGAAATAGTAAGATTTCGTTACGGCTAGATAATGAACGTAATGGCTGTAATTAAGGATGTGGCGTGTGTTATCATTTCCGTTAGTTGATCTTGTCGAGGAACAGGTCTTTGCTAATAATTGAAAATATCTAATCTGGCCTTCTGTATACATAAACTTCCGTCCATCTACTACACATTATCTTATAACTTTAAAATAATTACTTTCGAATAATTATTTTCTGTAGGAAATCCTTTAAGATTTTCATTTAATAATCATTAGATGAGTGTAACGAAAATAGGCCTAAATCATCTGTATTTCTCTTTTTCAATGTTAATAACGTTGAAGTCTGCCGATTTTATTAGTTTCTTTTATTAAAAAAGGTTTGAAATATAAATAGAAAAACTTTAATTTTTAATTATACTTTGAATTTTGATTAATTAATAAAAAGGGAAGTAATTTACGCTCATCTCAAAATGCTGTTAACATTTAATGAATGAATTTCTTTATTTTATTTAAGAATTATTTAATTAATTAGTTATAAATCCCAAAAATTTTATTAATTTCGTTGTCGCCATGAAGTGAAAATAAAGAAGTTTACATAAGAAATTAATTAACAAATTAAATAGAAGCATCAAGTATTTAAGCGTATATATAAATTGATTAAAATGTTAAAACTTTTAATAGATGTGAGATATATATTCCCTGTTAAAGTGTATTCTATTATCATCGAAAGTAATTCCTCCCCCTGTAGCTAAGAAAAAGAAAAAGCTGCTTTTCACAAGAAGAACGAAGTAGTTTATGTCCGCAACAAACAGTTTTTTTTTCGGGTTCAAAATACGTGGTCTGACTTTCTGATTGACAAGTCGAAACGAAGATAGTAATTTAAAGAATGTTTTTCGCTATAAAAGAAAAAAACTTGACCTTTAATAAACCTGAAAGTTTGCGCCAAACGAAATGCACACAATGGATCGTAATGACCAAATTCGTCGCACTCTGTCGTGCCACTACAGGGAGTCATCGGCATTATTTCCATGGATGGGACCAGGAAGTGGCGAGTGGTTCCCTTGGGGCACATCACGGGTTCTCGGGATAAGTTGGCGCGTCGTAAACAAGACACCGATAGCTGCATGTAAACTGTTGGTAACATCTACATAGCCTGCGACACCTGTACCCAGTGTGCAGCCTCCGGGTATGAAGATGCTACGAATTCCAATTTACTTGCAAATTGCCAGGTTAGGTAGACATATAGAAGAAAGCAGTTTCTATATTTGCATTTCTTTCTTTTACGATCGCTTATTTTTCTTTAGGACCGAAATAGTTTCCGGATATTTTATTATGAACAACGAAATAAGTCGTCTTGTTTGTATTACGGGACTCTTTCAATTTAAATTCTGGCTTTATCTATTAAAGGATTGGGAAGAAAATTAATATTATTTGAGAGAATGATTCAATTTTTTAGCTGTCGACGTTTAATCTGATAGTTACTTTGTAACTTGTTTTTATCGGCCGCGCTTTAAGTTTTTTCCTTTCTTCTTTCAATGGTGTTCAATAGATTATTTATCTAATTATAAATCATACGATAAAATATAATATTTTTATAATATAATAATATTTTTTATTTATTGAATACATTTTAACAAATATTTTTGATTTAAAACTCTTTCGAATAGAAGTAGCGTAAAATCTGTTGCTTATTTCGAAACTCGTAATTGGTAGTTATGTTATAGTTTAATCTAATATTTTATTCTTTTATCTCTTAAAAGATATAACAAGCTTATTGTTCGCAAAATCATTAATGAAAGCTAAACATTTATTCGTTTTCTACGATGTTTAAAAGTCGGAATATGAGTGGATTGGTTATCACAAAAGTCGAAGCTTTCTCCTCATTTCCACATAGAAGGAAGTTTTCTTAATTCGTTCGGTTGGTGATATTCTTTTCTTTTATTACTTAGCATTAAAGGAGAAGAGAGAATATTGCGACGAAGATTGATCATATACCGATATTAAGGAAAATAATCTCTATGAGAGACAGACGGTCGGGCGACCGATAACGTCGTCTTTCGCTAAACTATTCGACATTGTTTTACTTAAGTTCTATCGAAAAGAAGAGCAAGAAAGCCGAGAGCCTAATTTTGAAAATTGTCCCAATCGCGTCTCGACTTCTAATTTAAAACTAGAATTAGGACTCACCCAAGTGCTATACCATTAATGCCGTCACGCACTTGTAAGATATTAAAAAGTATCGGCGACCTTCACTGTTTCAGCTATGCAATGCATGCATACAATGTGCCACGACAGGAAACAGGGTGTGCGGAACCCTCGACTCTGACCATTGTATTATCTCTACTCACCTGACTGCATCCGAAACGGAAGCTGTGGCTATTGTTTTACTATCAATTTGTCTTTCCCCTTATATTTCTTTCCCCTTCGTGTCTTACGCGTGGGTGAAGAGGAATTAGGCCATCCTAATCTTATTCAGGAAAGTATTTTTCTTATGACATGATAATAGTAAGCTTTTATAAAAATAACATCTGTCTGTTCGTAACAAATACTATATTTTTCCACGATATGTTTTAAATTATGCATCTGTTAATATTTTACGATTATGGTTATATTATGTTTAGAATTAAGTTATACAAAATATATTTTGCTTTTAATAATAAAAAATAATACAGATGCCTAATTCTATATTTGTATAACTTCTTATTTTAAATTTTATCGTATTAAATTAATTTATCAGAAAACACATATATTGTATAGACTATTCGAAGATTTGTATACAAATTTAAATGAAAAATTAGGCCTTAAATTTACGAATTTTTCTCAGTAAACTATTTTAAAGTCGTTAAAAACTTTCAAATTTTAATTTTAAGTAATCACTCTTTGTATAACTAATATTTTTTCGATTATATTTTATAATTTAATGATAAAGAAGCTTAATTTTATTAAGAATTTATTTAATTTATCATTTATTTTAACAATTTGCAGCTGCAAAAGTTAACAGAATCTAAAAGAAACACACTAATGGACTAGTAGAGACCTAAATATAGAAATCAGATTAGATTAATGTAGTTCAACTTAAATGAAGAATAAACATCATTATTGATGTGCTGCTAGTCTTTCCTTACATTGGATTTTATGAAAATCTCTTCCTTTTAGAAATAATTATCATCAATTTCAATTGTAATAAGAGAATTTAACATAAATAAATAACCTATGTTTGTATAAAGTCAATGACTTAAATCGGCCTGTTAACTACCGTTAACCGATTATTCAACTCTAGTAGTTTAGCTAACCTACATATTTAAAACGGTAATAGGATTCGAGATGTAATTGTTTTGTAACATATTCTTCTATTCAAGATCTACCGCATCGAGAACAATCAATTAAGAAGATTCATGAACTGTAATATAGTTTTTATTACACCAGTATTCATTCTGAATATAAATTGAGTTAATCGAAGTGGTAAAGAAAATTATCTATGATACAATTTAGATTTTTTTTTTCATTTTAAATTTGCTCTGTTCGTTCTTCTACGAAGCGATTGTAGTTTCTTTTGTTGCTTGTAAATCAGATAATGTTTAATTTTTTATCGACGAGCGATACAAGAATCGATCAGATAACAAAGTAAAAGGAAACGAAGATTATCTGGCGAGATTATTAACGATCGAAGCTAACTTGTTATGATAATAAATGGCGCATAAATAAGGCGAAAGGATGATGCCCGTCTTGAAAATACCCTCAATTTTCCTCCTCTCACTTAGGTTATTGAATAGGCTTACACTGTTATAAGATACCCTAGGCATTATGAACTTTACATAAAACCTATCTTGCTTGTTTGATATAACCGGTTTAGATAAACACGAAGAAGATACATTTTAACTCAACCCTTAGGGTCCATCAAATACTATAATTTACCAAAAAAATATTCTTTTGAAGTTTCTATTAAGTAACCGATGCAGGAATTCGTACGATTTGCAATTAATTGTTGCTGCAGATACAGAGATAAGGTCACAGAGAGTTAATTAAAGATTTTTTTGGGGTCAAATTCGGAATAGCTACGAGCGATTTTGTACGCTTCGACAATCTGTGTTTCATATTAACGCTCACGGCGCGTAAAGTGTAATTATACATTAAAATTGTAATAAATATTGAACTAATCGATTCTGCAGATTGCAGTGGTTATCAGCGGGCCAGTTAGTATTCTAACATTCCCACAGGAGTAACCGTTCATTAAGATTGGATTACAACATAACAACCAATAATCAACCAATTATTCCGGTTCAGAAATAATCTACCTGCTTTTGCCCTAATGAACTGCACTTTGCATTTACACATTCTTCGTTTTCCTAAGATTCAAACTGCAAAGATATCTTCATATAATTGCAGTTCTAATCCCACTAATCGCCCCTAATGCTGTTTATTAATTCCAACTAATTGTTACTTCTATATACTGTATTTATTATGGAAGACTTATAATGTCACGTTGCTCTACGTTAGAATCATCGAAAAAACTGAGAATTTGGAAAAGTCTGCTTAAAAATTAAAGTTCAGTGACTCTAATCGACAATAAAATCACTTTAAAAAGCCAACAAAAGTATAATAAAATGACAATTTAGTAAGAAATTAAAGAAGTTAAGTTAGTAAAATGTCTACTTTACAATTTATCTTTAATGGATAAAACGAAAAATCCGTATTCCATTAATTTCATTGAACTGTAATATTTTTGTTTTTGTACTTTTATCTTTCTATTTTATTATTATTTTATGGTGACTATCGCAAAATTCTCTTACTTTCAATATATAAAATTTATTTATTTAGTTTTTCAATTGATTATTATCACCGGACTGTAGGGAAAATGACTGAAAAGTTTTTGCTACTTTTATAAAATTAATTTCATTTTTATTAGAAAAAATCTATTTACGTGTATTCTAAAGTAGGAAAATTGATTAAAACGGTCTTTTTTCCCCTTAAAATCTCTTTTTAATTTAGGTCCAAACATAATTTCTTTTGTTGCGATGTATCGGTAACTCTTTCTTAATGTTATGATGATTAAATAAATCTTACTCACGATGGATCCACTTTGTAATTTATACTTTTTCTATACAACAAAAATCTTTTCATTTCGAAAATATCTCAGTACGCAGTAAGATATTCTCATAAGCTGCAGGTAGACCTATGTAAATTTGCACTCATTAAATCAAATGTAACTTTTTATCCTTGTACGACTTATTAAGACGTAATAACAAGAAAAATAACTAAGAATATTCAATTAATTTATAAATTAAATTTTATTTAAAATCAACATCATATTATCTTATACATTATGCATAAACTCGTTATCTCAGCTTTATGCTAAATACTATATTATCGCTTATAAATAAAAAGCAATAAAATAGTATTTAACATAAAGTAAAATATTGTAATTATGTATAAGAAATTTTAGATAAATTAAATTTATCCTTTGCTCATAGAATTGTTTGATTTGAGACTCATATTTTTAAATTACGTTTACCTATAATGTCGAATTCGTACTTTCAAATCGCAGGTTTTTCAGCTTCTTACAGTAGAATGATCACATTTGATGGTGAGTTTAATTAAAAGACATCTTTACATCTGTAACTAAAATAACAAACAGTAGATGGATAAAAGAATCTAGACAGGAGGGATAAAAGACTAGATCTGGACTTACCTATTTTTCTAGTTGTCACATACAGATACTGGCTTAAATGTCTTCTTATCAACAGCACCAGCTTAGGTATGATGTCAAAGGCAGCATCGCTGACCAACAATCTTCTCTCCATCATTGGGATTGTCTGGTAAGTAGGTTCACAGCAACTTTCACATAGATTGCTGTAATTGGTTGGATCATCTCAGAGAGCCTTTGCAGTATTTTGTTCTGTCGCAGCAGTATTTCGACTTTTTTTTAGTTTTGTTTAGTTATGAATCGTATTTGCTGTTTCTGCTGTTTGAAACTAAATATAAATATTATCATTCGTAAAACTTTTCTTCCCTACACTCCGACCATAGTCGCTTGCAGTTGAAAAATTTCTATGAAACGTCGTATTTTTATAGGCCTAATTTATAAATCATTAGTAACAGTTAGTATTTGTGACCTATAAAAACAATCCGGCTATATACTATGAGCCTAATTATTAGGCTTTTACTGATTGCTTTTTTTTAAAAAATGAGGCTTTTCAAACAACAAATTACGAAACTTGTGTTTGAAAAGTTTATGTAGACTAATTGATAAGCCATTAGACTATATTGTACTGTACCAATTTTTATATAAATGTATTAGCTGTATAGGCCTACAAAAAAGAAACTGGGATAGTTCATATCGTTGCAATAATAAATATAGGCCATTATATTCACAAATAATTGTATTTCTTCTGTGAAATTTCAAGTAACTTTTAATACAAAATTAAACGATCTTGACAAGTTTAGTAATATTATACATTAACTCCGTTATATTTTTATTTAGGAGAATGTTACATTGTGAACGGGTAGGTAAACCATATAGTAATTAGGCACACGTTTTCTATAAACAATGTCGTATATTTATATACATTAGCCTATTTATACGCGAATGACTTTCAATCAAATTTATTAAACTTCTAAATAGGTTATGTATGTACTGTACTACTAAATTATTACAAATTCGAATTAAAATAATGAAAAATTACTTCCAAATTTCGAAATTAGATTTCTCTAAATGCGATACGATATGTAATAAACAGTTAACTTATAAAAGCATTCTATCAATTCCTAAATTAAAAATAGGGTATATTTTATCAATTCAAACTAAAAAATGCTCGAAATAATAAAAGAAATCTGTATTTAAATTACTAAATTTTACATTTTAAGAATACTTTATTTAAATCTGATTTGTAGACTACGATAGGCCTATCCTAGTTTAATGAGATTGTAATTATAAATATACAGGCTCATTATTATGTAGTTCTGTTATATTTAATTTTATATAAGCGTTATCATCTTTGTATATTGTAAAATATTCTCAAAAGATAGTAATACTTTGATCAATAATCGCTTAGTTATTACATTTAATCGTTTATGCCACACCAACAGAATACGTTTGCTTTGTACTGTACTTAAGCATTTTGAAAAGGATCTACTAAATATACATTTTAATATTTAAANGTACGAACCATTCTGGTTACAAGAAATAGTTTTACAATATTTATTAAAAATTAATTAATTAAGATAAAAAATTTATTAACATATTTTTAATTACCAATTGTAAATATACAGTATTTTTTACTAAGTAAAATTCATATTAATTTAATTTCAATTAAATTCTAATTAATTATTCCAGTACAATCATATAGAGTACTTATAAATAATATTTATGACCTTTTAATATTAAATTTAAACAATCTTGTATTACCATGAAAACTTTTAAAATTAATATTTGTTCTAACTTATTAGTCATTTAAAAAAAATATTTTGTATATTTGTGCACGCATCATACATTCAGGTATCTTTATTGTCATTAAAACTTAAATTCAAATGTTTAAAATTACATCAATTAGAATTATAATACAGGCATATATCACAATATGGTAAGTTAAGTTCCAAGCCACTGCCATAAAGCAAATATCACTTTAAAAAGAGAAACAGCTTCTCTTTTCACTTGCTAATGCATATATAAGGCTTACAACATATTTATACTATTATTTATTAAGTACAAGCACTAGGTCTAAACAATTAATGCAAAAGAAAAAATAATAAATAAAATCCTCAAGCACAAGGCAAGCACTGATATTAATAAAAATAAATATAACTGATAATACATTAAATCTTTCGTTAAGAAATACGAGCGATGTAACGATAAAGTGTAAATTTTTAAGTAGGTGTTATTTATTCAATAGTAATACAATTAACTTATAATAATAAGAAGAGGTTTTCATAGTTATATTATACATTGTTCTACATATAACTTACAATTATTATTAACTTCATAACGAATAAAGCTTGAGGAATGTTACAAAAACACGATATTAGCATTGCTTATTAATATTTAAACTCTTTCTTTTAATAGTATTTAACTGAATTTTAAGTTCTATACATCGTAGACAGTGAATATGTAAATCAGGAGTGAGCACCCTTTCTGTAGTAAAAGGCCTTGAGACAATGTTTTGATATGAAATCGGTCCCAAACTTTAATATTGTAGAATGTAATATAAATTGTAAATTCTTAATAGAAATGTGAATTTACCGCTTATAGCCTTTTGTTTACTTGCTTATTGTTAATTACTTTTGATATAAATACGTTTAAAGATTTTGATAGTGATTGATAGGTAAAGTCAGGGATGCGATCAGAAGACCCGCAGGTTGCTCATCATGGTTCATGTACAGTAAGTATAGAAAATTTCTATACAAATAAATGAAATTTATCAGTATAGAAATTGTATGTAGCAGTAAAATATTTGAATTAATCTATCTGAATCTTTCTAAATATTGTTATTAAAATCTAAATGTTTGGAAATAGGAATTTTCGCAACGTTAATAACCTTATTCATAATAATAACAATGTAAGGAGAAAAATTAAGTTTACTTCGATCATAAATTATAAAATTAATAATAAAATTTTATATTTAACAAGAAAACAAATTTATTATTATATTAAAGAATCAGTGCTTAACTTGACACACGAAAGATGTAAATTTATGGGACGTAAATTTCAGAATGGCTCTAGGACAAGAAGTGAATAATTTATTATAAAGCATTGAAAACTTTAATTCATTTTAGATCCTTATTTCTCTTATTCATTCAGTTCATTATATAATTTAATTCTTCGTAGAAGTAAAAAATTAATTAAAACCTAAGCTGCTTTCGTTTATAGATAAGATCTTTCTCATTCTATTGTTCTTTAATTATCTGCCTCTCTAAGAAAGATAACTATCAAGTGTATTTCTTGACTGTTTAATCAATTAATTATGAACTTTAAGAAAGTTATATATGAAATCTATAAAAGAACGAAACTATTACTTTTATTTTGTGATATTTTTAATTATTTTTCATAGTTTTCCAAGTTTAATGGGAATAAACTAAGTACAAAACGCGATTTGGTTAGTGAATTAATGCAAATTAGGTTGCATTCTAACATAATACTATATAATAAAAAAGTGTACTTGATATTGGGAAAGTGTCTGTGTTTTTGCAAGTAATTATTTCGAATTTTTATGGCAGCTATTAAACAATTATAGTCAATTCATTAAATGTGAAGCAAACTGTCGGTAACTATATCGGAAGGTCTAAGTACAACTCTATTGTTTTTCCAAGAACGAAACTTAATTCCTCCTTTTAACAATGCATTTTAGTCAATCAATGCTAAATTTAATTCTGCAAATCGAATAAATATTCGCTTATTTGAATTTAAAATTCTTTATCCGACGGCTATTAAAATCTGTTCAAATAAATATCTCAATATACTGGTCAAAACCGTCAGTTTGACAAAATGCAAAAACTTGGACGGATTTTTAATCTCGCTACCTTTCTCCTAGTGTGTTTTTCCAACCGAAAACGAAACAAATATGACTTGATCAAAATTTAACGTTGTCTCACGGACATTCGATCTAATGTCATTTCCTTTCCGCCAGGCTCAATATTACAATGTGCATTGGCTAAAGTCGACAGGGACATATGGGTCTCCCAGGAGAGGACTATCATACAGCAGTATATCAACAAATTCTTTGAACGAAACATTGGCTGAATTGAATTTTTCAGGAAATGGTTACGAAGCCAGGCATCGAAAACGCCGAATGTACAGATGTTGATGAATTTTTCCACAGACTATTGTCAGAAGAAACATCACGACATTCGATTCTTCTCTCTTTCTTCAATTTATGTCTATTTTCTTTGGGTGCTAAACTTTTATTCTTTAAACAAACCATCACCTTCGGTAGTAAAACACTAATACAATAAGGTGGCCTTTGAACCTAATTTAACTATAATAGACTATCGGCTGTGGATAAGCATTAACTTTGAGGAATTAATGAAAAAATTTACACCATAACATCTGTTAATAATGATCTCTGGACTGATTTTATTTCTATTTTCCCTTAATAGATATTGTTTCGGTTACTAACAATTTCCTGTGAATCCTATCCATTAATTAATTATTATATTTATCCTATCCTGAACAGTAAAGTTAGCAGCACAAAATAAAGACAGGTTTTAACATTGCCTATATTAATTTTCTTTTACTATTAAATTTTGATATAAATAATTGTTTAAAATTAAATATTAATTTGTACACCACACAGGGAAAACAGTTAAAAGTTAGACCAATCCGAAATAAAACCATGAAAAACTAAACATATTTTCCCGAATCATTTCAAAAAATCTCATTTTAAACATCAATATTTTGTATTTTTCCCATTTACAACTTAATCTAAATCGATAAACAAGTGTGTATATATAAAAAAAAAGAAGAAAAAAACGATTCGGCGAGGAAAAAATTCGAAGCAATACTTCAGCGATAATTTCCTTAATTCGCTATATCAAGCCCAACTGAAATGGCAAAGAAAATATATTTTCTTAATATTGAAGTTGTGAAGTGAGATTTCGAATCCCTCTTTTGCAAAGCAGAGTGATTTTGTTGTAGACAGCGTTACCAATAGACTTAACAGCAATTTTGCCTTTTCTTGTGTCATATGATGGATGAGTCCACTCTTTTAAGTAGTTGATGTGGGTCATGCTTCCGTGATTGGCTTAAATGTTGTGTTTAAATCTCACCAAACCGATTACAAAAAAAAAGAAAATATAAATATAGATCTCATTTATGTATAACGTTTTATTCCTGGGAATTTTAAACTCGAATCCAACATCAAAATTCGCCGTCTCGTCAAAATTTAATACAAACTATACCCTACGAAGATCAAGTATTAGATGTACTATTGAAATTCGGCCTATATTATATTATCACGTAGGTTTACGTTTAGATAACATTTTATAATGTTAATATTCAAATATTTTAAATTTTAAAATACTCAAAAATTAACTGAATTCATAATTTTTGAATAAATACTTTTAAACATAAATTAGATCCAGGAAAATTTACGAAAATCTTTTATTTTTTTTAATAGATTTTTATCGAAGTTGCTTAGAACTTCTTTTTCACAAAATAACTAAAATGGTTGTGAGTTGTATGAAATCTTTCATCTAGACCTATATAAATATCTTAGATACTATAAATATCATAGGCCTCCATTGTGAACTACAAAACGTATCCTGCTTTAAGCTTTAAATACTTTCATTACGACTGATGAAATGGCGCAGATTAGTTTAAATTTATAAAGAAAAACGAATTTAATTCTATTATATTTTAGCCTTAAAATCAAACTAATAATTTTATCAAACTAATAATTGTTTGCAGATAAAACAGATTAGCCAAACGAATGTATTTTATACACAAGCTGTATTAATTTGTTCCTAATTAAATCAACAGAAATATATTTGCTTTACACATTAAATTGGCTTGAGCCCATTTACTATGCAAATAAAGTAAATTTATATCTGTTAATCGTAGAAACCAGTTTAAATTATATTTCAGATATAGTCTACTAGGCCGTTATTTACTTCAATTTACAGATTCAATCTTCAATCTCTCCGTAGAATGTGTAGTAAATATTTAATGTAGAGGTTAATTCATTAACAAATTTGAATGAATTTCAATTATATGAATTCTATACTAGGCCTCCAGCTATAAATGTTTCAATTGGTTTAAAATAAACAATCGTATGACTCATTTTTAGGAAAGAAAGAGAGAAAATTAATTAAAAAATGTAGTATTTTAATAAATAGTAGTCCTAATGTGTAGTTAATATTTCTAAACAAGATGAGCTAAAGACTATCTTGAGAAAATATTAAAAAAAATTCTCTTGAGAATTTAACTTCTTCAAATAAATAAACATCTTTTTATTTTGAAATTAAATGGATACATTATATATTTTTAGAGATTATCGAGATTATTTGTATTAAATAAACAATAAGAAAAGTAATGTAGAAAAAATACAGGAAACATTTGCGATATAATTTATTAAATATCCGTTTTAATTAATGGTAGATATATTTTTGTTTTATTGACTAAACTAAAATATTAATTTTATAATTTATTATTTACATCACTCATTGAATAGTAAATTAATCATTTCTGAGGTTTTATATTGAATTTATATTAAAAAAAACGATCAAAATCTATATCTGTCCTTTCATTGTGTTTAACACTCAACATGTTAGACTCGTACAATGTAATTATTTAATAAAATAATGAATGTAGATAATGGATAAATTATTAGAAAGTTAACATTAACCGAGTTTTAAAAATTAGTTTTGTAAATTAATAAAACCGAATTACACAGAGATGAATATAATGAAAATAATAACATTTTTTATAGGTCATTACCTATAAAAAATGTTATTATTTTCATTATATTCACATTGTGCAATATTTTCAATGCTTAAAATTGATTTTCTAGTATAACTATTATTAGTAAATAACATTATTAAACACGTAAACGCATATCTTATCTTAAGCCAGCTATTTTTAAAAATAAAAATTTTCCAGTATTCTCATACTGTCAGAAATTTGACTCCCTCTTAACATAAAATGGAAGAATAAATCAGATTCCATAAATAAAATCCAGACATATTCGACTCGAAACTAAACATAAACTAGATAAATAGCAACGAATACAAATTTATGGCATTTCGTCATATAACGAATGAAATAATAATTGGATATTTGGCTAAAAATTATATAGATAAAGTTTAAAAAATTGCAAGAGTATAAATTTAATAAACCAAATTACTATTTTTCCTCAGTCTAACTTTACAACACGAGACTAACTCTAAGATTAAAACAATTAATCGTATACAAACTACACTTAAAATTCGTATTTAAAAAATAAACAAATTGTTTATATTTAAAGTTTTATTCTATAATTTACCTTTTGAAATCTTTACAAATCACAAATCTCAATATTTACAGACATTTTTAAAACATTTTTAATCTTTATTAATAGGCCTATAATCCATAACACATCATCCATATCTTACAACTTTTGATAAACGATAATTATAGGACTATAATAGAATATCGCAGCGTATCGCTCAACTTTCGGATTACTTACACGTCAGATAAAGAATAACTAATAGCTCGACACAAATATTCCATAACACATCCATCGTATTTGTTGTATTATTTTACGCTTCTTTAAATTTCCTGAAAATGGATCAAAACTAAAAAGTCGTCCGAATAGTTTTAGGAGAAAAAGAAAAAAAAAATTGAATTTGCTATTTCGAAGAATAAAAACAAATCGTAACCTAATTTGCCTTATAGTTCTTTCACTATAAAATAAATTATCAAACACAAACCTATATAATTTACGTACAACCCACATATTCTAATAAAATACCTATATGAGAAATTACAGGAAACTTTCTAATGATACAAAGTAAATTTATTTTTTATCTCATTTCTTTTAAAAATAATAATTACTTTCCGTCATATTTCCTGGAAATCATTAATTTGTGTCAATGCTGATACTTCGATTTTCTTTTTTTTTTCTGGTAAATTATTAATTCAACTGTAAAAGATTAATATAAAAATATTTTTGTAATGTTGTATTGTATTGTATTATAATAATAAGTCTTTGTAGAATAAAGCTACAGACTATTGAACTTATTTACTTTACTTGATTCTATTGATAAAGTTTCCGAGCATCCGAATGAAGTTTTCCTTGTATTGTTCTTGTAAATAGGCTTTAGAGTTGAAAGGTGTGTAAATCACAATATTTATATGNCATCAATATTTTGTATTTTTCCCATTTACAACTTAATCTAAATCGATAAACAAGTGTGTATATATAAAAAAAAAGAAGAAAAAAACGATTCGGCGAGGAAAAAATTCGAAGCAATACTTCAGCGATAATTTCCTTAATTCGCTATATCAAGCCCAACTGAAATGGCAAAGAAAATATATTTTCTTAATATTGAAGTTGTGAAGTGAGATTTCGAATCCCTCTTTTGCAAAGCAGAGTGATTTTGTTGTAGACAGCGTTACCAATAGACTTAACAGCAATTTTGCCTTTTCTTGTGTCATATGATGGATGAGTCCACTCTTTTAAGTAGTTGATGTGGGTCATGCTTCCGTGATTGGCTTAAATGTTGTGTTTAAATCTCACCAAACCGATTACAAAAAAAAAGAAAATATAAATATAGATCTCATTTATGTATAACGTTTTATTCCTGGGAATTTTAAACTCGAATCCAACATCAAAATTCGCCGTCTCGTCAAAATTTAATACAAACTATACCCTACGAAGATCAAGTATTAGATGTACTATTGAAATTTGGCCTATATTATATTATCACGTAGGTTTACGTTTAGATATCATTTTATAATGTTAATATTCAAATATTTTAAATTTTAAAATACTCAAAAATTAACTGAATTCATAATTTTTGAATAAATACTTTTAAACATAAATTAGATCCAGGAAAATTTACGAAAATCTTTTATTTTTTTTAATAGATTTTTATCGAAGTTGCTTAGAACTTCTTTTTCACAAAATAACTAAAATGGTTGTGAGTTGTATGAAATCTTTCATCTAGACCTATATAAATATCTTAGATACTATAAATATCATAGGCCTCCATTGTGAACTACAAAACGTATCCTGCTTTAAGCTTTAAATACTTTCATTACGACTGATGAAATGGCGCAGATTAGTTTAAATTTATAAAGAAAAACGAATTTAATTCTATTATATTTTAGCCTTAAAATCAAACTAATAATTTTATCAAACTAATAATTGTTTGCAGATAAAACAGATTAGCCAAACGAATGTATTTTATACACAAGCTGTATTAATTTGTTCCTAATTAAATCAACAGAAATATATTTGCTTTACACATTAAATTGGCTTGAGCCCATTTACTATGCAAATAAAGTAAATTTATATCTGTTAATCGTAGAAACCAGTTTAAATTATATTTCAGATATAGTCTACTAGGCCGTTATTTACTTCAATTTACAGATTCAATCTTCAATCTCTCCGTAGAATGTGTAGTAAATATTTAATGTAGAGGTTAATTCATTAACAAATTTGAATGAATTTCAATTATATGAATTCTATACTAGGCCTCCAGCTATAAATGTTTCAATTGGTTTAAAATAAACAATCGTATGACTCATTTTTAGGAAAGAAAGAGAGAAAATTAATTAAAAAATGTAGTATTTTAATAAATAGTAGTCCTAATGTGTAGTTAATATTTCTAAACAAGATGAGCTAAAGACTATCTTGAGAAAATATTAAAAAGATTCTCTTGAGAATTTAACTTCTTCAAATAAATAAACATCTTTTTTATTTTGAAATTAAATGGATACATTATATATTTTTAGAGATTATCGAGATTATTTGTATTAAATAAACAATAAGAAAAGTAATGTAGAAAAAATACAGGAAACATTTGCGATATAATTTATTAAATATCCGTTTTAATTAATGGTAGATATATTTTTGTTTTATTGACTAAACTAAAATATTAATTTTATAATTTATTATTTACATCACTCATTGAATAGTAAATTAATCATTTCTGAGGTTTTATATTGAATTTATATTAAAAAAAACGATCAAAATCTATATCTGTCCTTTCATTGTGTTTAACACTCAACATGTTAGACTCGTACAATGTAATTATTTAATAAAATAATGAATGTAGATAATGGATAAATTATTAGAAAGTTANGAAAAAAAAAAAAAAAAATTGAATTTGCTATTTCGAAGAATAAAAACAAATCGTAACCTAATTTGCCTTATAGTTCTTTCACTATAAAATAAATTATCAAACACAAACCTATATAATTTACGTACAACCCACATATTCTAATAAAATACCTATATGAGAAATTACAGGAAACTTTCTAATGATACAAAGTAAATTTATTTTTTATCTCATTTCTTTTAAAAATAATAATTACTTTCCGTCATATTTCCTGGAAATCATTAATTTGTGTCAATGCTGATACTTCGATTTTCTTTTTTTTTTCTGGTAAATTATTAATTCAACTGTAAAAGATTAATATAAAAATATTTTTGTAATGTTGTATTGTATTGTATTATAATAATAAGTCTTTGTAGAATAAAGCTACAGACTATTGAACTTATTTACTTTACTTGATTCTATTGATAAAGTTTCCGAGCATCCGAATGAAGTTTTCCTTGTATTGTTCTTGTAAATAGGCTTTAGAGTTGAAAGGTGTGTAAATCACAATATTTATATGACTTATCACATATAATAACTGATACTGTATTCATATTTAGCGGGAAAATAAATTATTTAGCATAATCAGCACTAGTTTTGAGATATTAAACAACAGAATTATAGTATGCTATAGTTTTTTTTCCTCTTTTCTATTATTAATTTATTGTGCCTCAGAGTAAAATATTTAAATATAAAATTCCGACATATCGTAAAGTATCATTAATCCAAATAAATATCTTTTTTCATATTATTAGATGAATAACCGACAGAAAGAAAGCAGCTGAACTTTTAGAATGCACAGGAAACAGCTGTTTCAACAAAACATATCCTTGCGTACACATTTATTTATTTGCAGTAAACCATTTAACTTCCACGTGGACAGTTGGGAGTTTGATTAAAAGGAACACGAGGGCACAAAATCCCATTTGTGCCACTCGGAAAATTTAAATTCTTTTATCTGGAGTATATATGGAAAGAATAGATTTGTCAAGATTCTCTGAAAAGATTCAATTAGGGATCTTACTGTTGAAAGAAAAGAAAAAAAATGATATTTTTAGGATTTAGAATGCAGAATTTGATTCGATTACTAATTGCATTTCCTATATTTCCTCTCCGAGGAAAAACTTTTGTAGCTTATTTCAGAAAGTAACGCTACTGCACGACCCGTAATCAAATTTTGCGTTTACTAAGATTAAATAAACTTAATCATTAAATAACTGCTTCTATCTTCTAAAAGTGAAATTGATTTAAGTTCCTCTATTCGCTTATAACTAGTTAAAATATACATTTTATATGTTTTTATCGTCGTTTGAATATCAGAAATATTTATTTGTGCAAAGCAGATGAACTTGAATTTTATATTATCGACAGTTTTAATTCGGTGTTAAAATTAAGAATTTAATTATTTCGAACAATAAAAACTGTTTTATATCGCATTTATATATTGTGGACTTAATCTGCAACTTATACGAACATTAATCCAATAAAGTTAATTGACAATTCATGTAACAATTCCGATTTCTACAAATAAAAAAAAGGCAAGTAGACAGTTTCGTACTTAATGTAAGTAAATCTCATTTTCGGCAATTTTCATTTTGACAAAAAATTTTCCGTCCAAAACAAAAAACGTTGTAAAAATCGTAAAATTACTTTTTAGATAAAATGCAAACCTGTCCCATAACGTTAACTTAAAATTCCGGTTATGTCGCAAAAAGTAATTTATAGTAGTTCTAAATGTCCTTCAGACAATATTTCTTAACAAAGTCAAGAGAGATTGCTCATTAATACTTCTGAGAAGTAATTTTTTAAAAAGTTTTATCTACAGAATGTATCTTTATAAACTCCAGCATGACTAATAATCAGGATTATAGAAAAAAAAAAAACAGGATGTTACGAAACAATCACCTTACAGACTAAAGTGTGTTAATCACAGCACCGAGTTTAAGTATCATATCCACGTGACTTTCATGTGGCAAATAACTGTTTTCCTCAGCATCATCAAGTAAAGACCATGTAATTAAGATCGCTATTCTGATCCGACATCGTCTCCTCCCTTTCTAACATCCGGGTTTTTGAGGTAACAAAGTCGTGGCGTGAGTAACATAATCAGTAAGTTTCTTTTTTAATCACCAATTACGTCATAGTGGATCTCGGCTGACCACTCGTAGCCGAAGCAGCAGCGACACCTGGAGGCGAGGAAAGGAACTGCGGTCGGATATCGTGGTCAGAACAGTGGTCATTGCTCTCTGACCACAAATCTGGCCTTGGATAGTCTGATCGATCCCTCGTGGCGATCTTTGGACTCTGCACGTGCGACGAAAACCGGAAGTAACGGCTCGTCACTTCTTTACTCGGACAATACGCACGTTTCTTTCGGACCACCAACGTTTACGCATAATTAAAAATAACTTGGCATTCTAAGCTACGAGAACGTTAACACTGTACTGGTAAAATTAAAAACCTTAAAAGATTACGTGGCTTTATAAGCGTGTTGCTTGCACTTTAAGGAAAAGAATTAGCAATTTCGAATCGCTGTCGATGGTTCCGATTTTTTTAGAAGGTCAAAAGTAATAGTTGTCTCTCGCCGTCTACTAGATGCTATTTAACGTGTTTGTCTGGTTGACTGTGGTTTATAAATCTTTCTTCTTCAAACAATGAAATATTTCTACCGATCCTAAAGTAACTACGGGTCTTGTGTATTTGTTGGTGTGTTGACGTGAGGAAAACGAAAAGTTTGTTAGCTGAGTCAATAGACTTCAAATAGTCAAAAGCTGCCGAATCGGTATCTAAAATAAATCTCGTTTCGACTGCTATTAAAGTTAAAATGTTGTCTATAAATATCTAGGAGAAAAATTAATTTTTTAAAGAATAAAACTGCTTTAATTTCGCCTTTGCGCAGTTAAATCTAAGTGCTACATCGAAATCTATAATTCATTTAGCATAATATTCTAAAGTATAAAACTATAAAAGAAAATCTATTAAAGCAGAACGGTATTTAAATAATTAAAGAGAAATAACTTTGTAGAAGTAGAAAGAATGGCCAGTGGCGCCCAACATAGATGATTGATATGTTGTTGGATTTTTACATTTTCTACGTTTTCAAAATTCATTTAAATGATTGATGATAAAACTGTGCGGACAAGGTAGACCTTCATGTAACTTTAAGTTTGGACTTTGTTTTTCAAATTTTTACAATTCAATAGATTACAGTTGAATTTTCTGGACCTTGAAGCATAAATTTTAACTTTCCGCTTATTAGGCAAGTTATAATTTACGAGAAATAATGCTCAATTTATTAATCTGTTTCTTTAAATTCAGCAGTTTACCTTGGAAACAAATATACAAAAAAAACCGGAATTTTTACAATTAGAATTTTATCATTTCAACAGTGAATAATTTTACTTTTTGTTGGAAAAATATGCAAGTTACGGAGAGGATCTAAATAAAATCATACATCTATTCGTTTGCAACAATACAAAAATTTTTAAATTCTCTTTATAAATTCAATAAGATATCGCGAGTCTATTCATTGCAAAGTATGCAAATAATGTCAATATCTGTTATAAAAAAACTCAATTGAAAAAATACTGAACTGAATAAAAATTTATTTAAAATGGTATAAGAATTGGATCATATAATAGACTCAAAGCTATTTTATCTGTAGGAGAAATGATTCGATTTTTAATAAGAATAAGAACCGCTATAAGTTTACTGTATGTGAAGATATCAGATGATGGAGAAGTCGAACCGACCGAAGATCTAGGCCAATTGTAATTAGGCAATTGATAACCGTTACAGCTTAATTTCGAAAGTTAGACATATTTTATTGACAAAAACACTTCTTTAATCTTCAGTTTGGTAATAGAAAAGACCAGAAATGCAGACACAGGAAACGAAATTAAACGAAGGCCATTCACGGACCAATAGTCATATTTCTTGACTCGTAAGATTAGTAAGGAAGGAAAAGTTACAGTCAATACACCTCAGGCCATTCATCTTCGGTTGCTGGTGACAGTTGGAGTGTCACTAGAAACGTGGAAGCCACCTAGATGATTTTTCTTCATGAAATTAATAGAATAGAAAAGAAACAATATATAGATAAGTTAATTGAGAATATTTTCTTCGTGATACTCAAAATAGTTAAAATAAAACGGAATCGTTTTAAATAATAAATTTTCATTCTGAAATTATTCCCATTTCAATAATTGTAACCTTATATTTGATAAAATAATTTCATAGTATACCATTCAAAGATTTTTTATTAATGTACAATTTTTATATTTCTCAGTTCGCGAAGTTAATCACGTCGAAATGAAACATATAATTTTAAATGAATATATTTATGCATGAAATTTATGTTCATACTTAATGTTTACATTCCTGCAAAAAGACTTTTCAACAATACATTAAAGCTAAGTTTACGCAATAAGCTTCCTCCATAGTAAAAGTCAAACTTATTACAATCGTAAACTTCGAAAATAAAAATAAAATTTTGAAGAAGAGACATGGTAAAAATCCATAGTTTAACCGAAAAATAGATCTAAAATTGCACTAAAAAAAATGTAATAGAAGTTATCAAAATAATACCGGGATTGTTTACAGTGAGCAGGAAAAAAATGTTTTCAAACATAACAATCTTCGACCTTGCGAAGCATATTACGCAAACAGCATTCTTAAGAAGGTTTGGGCAGTAGGCAGAAAGACCTAACAGGTCAGTTCAACATAGAAGGAAGCAGACAGCTGAGTATTTACGATCCATCGTGAAACTATTTAGAGCCTAGTGTGCTAACATCTTCTAGCTGATAGATCCGTGCCTGGTGTGTTGGAGAGAAAACATCTATGATTTACAGACTACGGATTAATAATTCACAAGACGTAGAGTTTTGCATCTCGTCTTTTCTCCTCGGTCCACCCCGAAGCTGCAGATAAAACCTTCTTTACTTTATACTAAGAGAAGAGGGGGCGAACTACTTATGGCTAAGGTTTTTACATAACTGAAGAAAACTTAAAGGCTGGCAAGATGGAGTAAAAATGGTGGCTGCCTGTGGCGGTCAGATAAGCATGCCGGGCGCTAGGTCCATGTATCCGTCTTGTGCCCGTCGTCCCAGAACTGAACCAGATCAATCACCAACACGCGTTCTCCCTCTTTTCATACCCCTCTTCAATCCTCCCCGGGGATACAGTGCATTATGTAGAAACTTTCCACTTTTCACTTAAAGACTGCGAATGAAGACTTTACCATAACGGAAATTCTTGGATTAAAAGGTCTATATCGGATGATTTAAATTTATAAACACTAAGTTCGATAGGCTAAAACTCCCAAATGGTGAAAAGTCTCTGGATATTTCACAATTGTTGATTATAGATATCATATAGCAAATATATAACACTCTCCCACAATATGGTTCTGATTTTTACCCACAGAGGACGTGGTTGCACAGAGTTATAGGATTTCCTGATAGTTATTTCAGTTTTGTTTTATCATTTCTATCCAATCACACGCTAATGACTCTAATCATGTTCCCAGATTTATGTACTATAGCCTATCTGATACCTTATATTTAAAATGAAACACTTAGTCTCAGAGCAATTTAAAACTTTCATATATATTAAATTGTTTATAAATAAACCTTCACAGAGCAATATTCAATTTCAACATTTAAACAAGTTTTGATAGGTTATAACAAAAACAAAAATTACCATAAAATAGACATAATTTAGACGAGGCAGTTAACAAACTGTATAGAAGCCTGTTAAGTGATACTTACACAGCCAATAATATATCTACATTACCTTATATCTTATTTATTTAAATTTAAATAGTTTTAGATTTTTTTATAGTTTGGAACTTATGTAACAATTGAGAAATATATAGACGCAAATACTGTATATATAAATATATACAAAATAAATTTCATGTTATTTATCTTTCACTATAAATGGTTATTCCATCGAAGAAACAAAATCTATTCAGGTTTAATAAGTAAAAGCATTCAAAAATATAATGGAACTGTGTATAGTTTTACTATTCATAAAACAGGTTAGATAACATATATATTTAAAAATTAAATAAGTATATATTTTTTCTAGGAGTTATATATTTATTAAAATATTAAAATTAATACATAGTCAGAGCCTAAGACAATTTATTACGTGATAGCATACAAAGACCAAACAGAACTTTTATTGAATTGAGATGCTAGTCCTTTCTATTAAAAAGTTATTTTGTAACTCCCCATGCTCCCAATGGCAAAACTCTTATCTTTTTTCTTTTCTTTTTGCCAAAATACAGCCTGGCGAGATGTAGACTAGTTTTGTTTCCACTGACAAATGTTTATTATGCAGAATTGAAAATAAAAATCTACATTTTCATAAATATTAGAATAAGTAAAGTTGATTTTATTCACCTTTATTTACTTTTATTTGAACTTGAATGCATATTTTTACTATATTATTTTTTCTCNTTTTTTTAAAAACTGATCACTAAACACGAATGTTTGAAAGAATAAAATAAATAAGGTTATTTCGTGTTTTGTATTTAGAAAAATATCATTCTCTAATTCGATTTAGATGAATAAACTTGAGTTATTGCACAAACACATCAGTTTTTTCCTCTATTTTTCTGGAATTTTTCCAAAACGCGATGTTATTAGATAGCTTAAAAAACAATTCTTTTGTACTTTCAAATTATACAATTGAAACGAATATAAATAAATATTCAATAAATAATCTCATACATTGATTTCTGATTACAAGTTATAACTTTACAAGTTATAACTTTATAACAAGATTACAAGTTATAACTTTAAAATACACAAAATACGTTTGTGTATTTTAAAGTTACGTGCAGTAAATTCTTTTTCTTGCCTTCTAACCCAAAGAATAATAAACGATTTAAAAAACAAAAACAGTTTAATTTGTGAATGTAAAATTATTACAGAAGAACTAAGCACAGTTTACTCTTACGATAATCAACAAAGTAAATGAAGAAAATTTAATGTCAAAAATGAATGTACAAGCTATACTAATGACTTGCTTAATTAAAGTAAATAGAAATGACTTTGTAGATTATTTTAGAATTTAATCTAGTTAAAGTAAAATAAATTAATTGTCGGGCGCTCGAAAGTGTTAAGGGGTGACGATATATTTGTAATTCTACACCGCAAAGAAGGATCTTAAAGTTCATAATATCGTTACTTTACATGGCGAAGTTGCAGTTTTCCAAACCAATATTTCACGCACCAGAAAGAACTGGACAAACATAGAAAGGGTGTTCACCTGGACTCTGATATTGAACATTGGAGTGTGCGTGAGACCAACTCGCCAGACATATAAGTTCCCCCTTTGCTTCAAGTACCCCCTCCCCTTAACTCCAACATCCATAAGGAAGAACTGAAATGATAGTTCAACTAAAGCACGATCAATTGTAGGGGTGGGACAGTAAAAGATACCCACTCGGACATATCTAAACCAGTTCTGCCTATTCCATTATCGACAAATGAACGTATTAAATAATAAAAGAGTTCGATTCTTGTGGTACCGTCTTTATCCCACAAATTAGACCTTGTCAGCTCTTCTCTTTCTCGCAGATAAAATATCACATCTGCTACAATCCTTAACGATCTATAATGAGTTGTAATCTGTAAGGATTCCAAATGTTGCCGTACATTTATCACGAAACACTGACGTCATTAACCGGACCTTATGATGTCATAACGATTGTTTTACAAAAGATAATCCGTAAAACCCTCTCATTAATAACTTACAGTTATATTTTACGCCTGATTTAATGAGAAAATTAGCATATGAATAGATGTAATTATCTTTTCCCGTTACGCACTTATTTATTTTTTCAACTTATTTCTAGTCGAGTAATACAGCTAATGATTAATACTGATTTCAAATATTTCTAGTTAAAAATAGATTACGATTATCTTTGACGAATCTTTGGTTAACAGAAGTTTAGTAGATCAAAATGATCAAAATCGACGATAAGTTCAGATGGCGTCAACTTGAAGGCATCACGACATACAGAAAGACAGGTGGGCGGAATCTGTTCATTCGTCTATGAGCAATTCGGACAGGTCGAGCCATCTTATTAAACTAAGACCTCACACACCTTATATCTGGCCGGCCGTTAGATTGGGACAGAGTCCATCTGACACCTTCATTTATTACATACATCTTAAACCATCATTCGTTCAAACAGATGTCTAGAAGATAAGGCCTACTTTGACAAATCGCACATACCCCACCTATCCGTCTTGCCTCTTCCCGTCTAATCTAAAGAGGGTGGAAAGGGGAGGAGAAGGAAAAAAACGGAAAAAACCTTTCCATCGATGACCGCGTGTCGATACACAGGTGTGGCTCTACGAATCACGTTCGCATTTTATGATGCGTACTTTTCTTTCCGTCTTGTCCACTATACGTGTATTCTTCCAAATGTACAGCTTGTGAAAGAAACAGAATTTTAGATGACGATAAATATTAAATAAAATGCATTTCACTCTTGTTACCGATCGAGAGTGGGGAATTTTTTCTGACTGTGCGGAATGCTAAAAAGAGAGCAAAAGCAGCGATATCCAAGGGCAAGCTAATTGTTGTAGTGTTTATCAAGCGAGAATCCCTAGATTACTTTTAAAAAGAAAAGCGTTTTGCCATTGACAACTATGACGTCTCCTCATCAATTCCAGCACATGTAGGGTAGGGGATTTCCTCAGATGTAACCATGACAACCAGGAATATGCGAGACCGGTTAAGACGACCAGGAAGATCTCCAAGTAACAGTATCCGTCTGAAGGGAAGCTTTAATAACGTCCGGAAAATCTTCCAATTGATAGAACGTTTGCCTGGCTAGGACGGACGCTTCTTTAACGAGATGAACGAGACGGGGGAAGGAATTCGATAGGACAAGCATTATTTCTCCCCTTCTCTACGTTCGTAAGGTGTCGTTGCACTGTCCTGTTATCACGAGTCCAGCAATGGCATATTTGACCAGAGGCACAATGTTCCTGCTCTCTAAGAACGTCCATTTATTCGAGAGTTTTCTCGACTGTTCCACTCACACGTACGAGTTTATGTTATTCTCTATCTCGCTCCAAAGATATGAACGTTTGATAGGCAGGTAAATGTCACCAGAAAAAGCTCGACTATCTTCGAAAAAAAATTCACCCTTAACTATATTAGACGTAATATTAATCAATAGAGACCAGGTGCAGAAATGTTTATTAAACGTAACGAAATTGATCTTTTTTTTTTTTATTCTTATTTTTAAATTTCCGAAATAATAACGATGGCGTTATTTTAAATTGAAAAACTTTTTTCTTTTCAGCTGCAGGAACAAAAAGAAATAACGATCTCGTTAGTTTGGACAAGTTTAATATTGAAGAAAAAATCGTTTTGTCTAGTCAAGAATCACATCCGCCTACTGGAATTTTTGATTTTCGAAGACAGCTACTATTTTGAAAATAAAATATTGTTAAAATTGGAAGAAACTGCGTTTTCATTGGTTACAGATATTAATGACCGAACTCGACGAAGAGTCCTTTTAAAATTTATGTTTTATTTATAAAGAATACTTTATTTCTTCAAAAACAGAATTAAAAAATCGACAGATTCAATGCAATAGAATTGAAATTAAATAAACGCGCGAGTGACAAGGGCCATCCGAATTCACAAAATTAGATGATACCAAGTGCCATCTGTCGAATGGAAGCATCATCTGACCAATAGAGTAGACAGATCGGATTGCAACACTCATCTGTTCCAAATCCATCAAAAGACCTGGCTTAATACCTGTAGGTATGATTCTCCAATAGGCTAAACTGTTCTGACTAATTGGTTTGTCCGAACTAAATCAATTTTCTCAATTCACCAAATAATTGTCTTTCTCTCTAATCACCGCATAAATTTTATTTTTTCTTTTACAAATTGATATAAGTTTTTTTTTTNTTTTAAGTTATTTATTTATCCGGTATCAAAGAAGTTTTTGAAGCCCAATGGAAATAAATAGACGGTCAAAAACCAGATCTGAGAATATAGGAGATAGAGAACGAGAAAGAGAGAAAAACCAGGAGGGATTTTCCACTTCCTCCTAACCTACTTTTTCTCCCCTGCCATCCCCTCTCCTTTCACTGATTATAGGCTGGCCACTGCTAGCCAGCCGGTCACCATTCAGAGTACACCGGAAGTCTATGTTTTACCAGGTCAAGGTCGGTCGAGGGGGGAGAACAGAGGATGGACCACATGGGGAGTCTTTTTCTTTTTCGCCATTTTGTCCTCCTGACTTCAATAGAGAAACAACGCTCCGTTTGCTCTTCTGAGATTTTTCTCGTAATATTGAGGTAAAATTTAATTATAACAATAGATAATAATTTGCATAATACTTATATAATCTTTATCTCGTTTATATTTAATGAAAGTTTACAAATAATTAACATCATTCAACTGGTTTTGGTGTCTTAATTTATTCATAAATATGCAAAAATATTCTAAATATATTAATTATGTAAATAATTAAAAATTCGTAAATTTTATAGACGACACTTTTTAACATGTCATAATGATTAAAATTACGATAGAATTACAAAATTAATCATTATTTTACATAACTGAGTGTGTGAATTTATCCTAAAAGTAATGCATGAAGTCTACAAAGTCTTAAAATTTATAAATATAGAATTTTAAAAATTTTTTAATTTTTAAAATTTTCAGAGAAATCATTAATATTTTCGTAGACGCTTTATTGGCTTACAAAAGAATAAACGAAGTTATGATCAGGCCTACAAAGTAGACAATACTTGATGAATCATTATTGGTGGGGATGAGACAAATCTGATAGAGAGAAATGATGATTTGTCACTGTTTTCTATGGTATAGATGTCAATGAAATCAGCTAAAGGTGGGGTAGAAAAAGCTTTGCTTGATAACGAGAACTAAAATCACTCAAATGCTTTTTTTTTTGTTTGTTTGTTTTTTCTTAGAAGCTACTTAAAAGTAGGAAAAAACGAAAACTTTTAACAATTATTCCTTTAACAGTGAGTAATACAAAGAAATTTAATAGATTTGAAATAGGTCTTATTACTTAAAAAAGCTTAAAACAAAAATATATAAGGTTAATTTACTTTACTACAATTTAAAATCTCATCTTTCTTGTTATTTGGATGTAATTAGCTGGAGCGAACCGAAAAAAAGTTAAAAATAGTTCTAATAAATACTTATTTTTGGTATTCTTAACAAGCAGTTTAAAGTTTCTTTTTTATCAATTATCAAATATATAAGTTTAAAAATTAAAAACGTAATTTAAAGTTTAGGTTTTTATATATGCCTGACAGGATTGTACTGTACAGCCTTGCAATATTTTATTGCAATGCTTTTAAATTAAAGTGTTATAAGAGTAATATATATATATATATTGTTACCATACATAATTTGAAAAACATATAATTATAAAGGTCTGGAAATTAGGCCAAGATTATATAGTTTTAAAATATGCAAATATCACATATATTTGTTTTTAAATCTTTATATTTAAAATTACGAATTGTTATTAATATAAATCCTAAATACTGTATTGATTCAAAATATATAAGAGGGAATAAATTGAAATTTTATTAATTTACAAGAAAAAAAAATATTTTATGCCTATAAAATGTTTGTTTAAATATTATAAAGTTAGAAAATCCTTGTTTTTTTATTGGACTTTTTATATATATATTTTTTAATATTAAATGAGATTTGATTTAATAACAATTCTAAATTTATTTTTGAAGTGGTGTAAATCGGATTTCGTCAATTAAAATATTATGTAAACCCATATATATATAATATTATATAAAAAAATCAAAAAGTTATTTACTTAGATTTATAATGAATATTTATAAAAATTGATTTTTAATAAATTTCTAGTAGGAAATGGATCGAATGAAAAATTGGAATTTTTCAAAAGTAAAAAAAAAAATATGATCTACGTTGAAGTAGGCCTACATACAGTAGACAAGTCAGTATTGTAGATACGGTTTGTCGGACAAAGATTCAGATTTTAATAGAGTAGACTGTAGTGACTAAACAAGCCCATATGTTCTTCTGGAAAAAGTACACAATTCCATCTATCTGATTACAAATGTATATAGTTCCTACGAGATTCCGATCGACAATAGGGAATATACAAACTCAGCTTTTCCGCCTAGGTTGACCTTCCACAGACACTTGTGTTGGGATGCAGCTAGCCAATAGTAAATACCTCACGATAACAAGGATAAGCTGCAATAACAATGAACAACTCAGACTTATGTTGTAGATCTGAAAGCATTCATACAAATAATTTTCTGCTTATTCTATACGGGCATAATATAGGTGAGTATAATTCATTCTGTCCACTAACTAGAAACTGAACGAAGAAAGCTGTCAAAATATCACACCATATAAATATCTTCACCGTTTTGCGTCTCCGTCCAATTTCGAGCGAACTTTAGACCTACTGTACAGATTGATAGGTTGTCTGCAGACTCTATGCTACAGCATTTCTATCATGCGGGACATTGAAATATACCTCAGGACGACAGAACTTATGTGGTCGAAATTTTCAACCATTTATCTTCGGGTTATCTACGGGAGTTTCGGAACTGACCAGGAGGTGTTGTTCATCCAATTGAAAAATTGTTCGCACCAACATGCGATGTGTAATAAATAAAAATTTATTAATAGAAACTGTTTCTCATCTGAAATTACAAGTGATGCATTCAAATAGACGATAATTTTATGCACTTATTTCTATTTTTTACCATATATAAAACTATAAAATATCAATGCTAAGTTTTTTAAAAAGGTGAAATTTACAATTAGTTAGTAATTACTTTTATTTTTAATGCCTCATTACGTGCATATAGAGAAGTTTAAATGGCAATTCGTGTCACGTTAGAGCTTATCAGAATTTAAGCATTTTAAATTTTAATTAATCAGTCTTGTAGTATTCAGGTAGCCTTCTCAGATCTATTCGACTATTATAGGAAATGGAAAAGAACTGTACTTTTCAGGGCGATAAGTAGATGTTGAAATGGCTACAATTGTCCAACTGATGACCGTAGGAGGCAACCTGTGTTCACTACAACAACGTTACCTTGTTGACACACTATTGGCACGGTCGGGTAGACCATGTAACTACTACTCACCACTCCCAGGTGGCAGCACACTAGAGGACACACTAAAGCCAGAACTGACCACTTCTGTCATTGTCACAAAACATTTATTTAGTTTTTCTTTTCATATTGGTAGAAAAACGGTTAAGAACGATCTCTCAGATTAAAACTTTCACCACACATATATTAAATAATTACCTATGTCAGTAATTTAAATTTTTAATTATTTAATTCTATTGTATATATATTTTTTAAATTTGTTTATTTTAAAAATTTTGACAAATTCTCTTATTTGAGCAAAAGGGAGAGAAAATTAGCGTCGGAGAAATATTAATAAAAGTCGACTTTTGTTTCGGCAGATTAGTTTTTTTCCCATTCAAAAAAAAGTGAATATAAGTAGAAGAGGAGAAACCAAGAGGTCGTAAACTATAGCAGCAGCAGCAGCTTTCAAACCAAAATAAAGAAGAAAATTCCACGACACATGCTGCTAATTTCTCGGTACAGAATTATTGGTAGATTTTTTCCCTCGTTTCTTTCTTTCTTTGATAAGATACGTCTGTTGGCTTGTAGTGTAGATTAAGCTTATTTACTGTTGAATTGCGACTCTACTCAGTTTTTCTAACCGTTTTTTCTTCTCTTTTTTGTCTTTTTTTCTGTTCGCTGACGGATCTGTAAAAACTAATAGTGTTGGCCTCTATCTAATACCTCCCCCTGAATTCTCCAACATTTTCTTGGTTTTTTTTCTTCCGCTTCTAGAACACAGAATCACCTCGGAATCATTCAAGCATCAGGATTGTTGAATCAAGTGGAATTCTTTAACAACTCGTTAAATAAATTGTTTTTATTGTATTCTACACTCCGTTTCTTATTAATTAGCATGTTTTCGTTTCTTAATTAGTGGAAATTGCACGTTAAAACAGCATAGAAGTATCGAAAAAAGAGGAAAAGTGAAGATGGAGGAAAGGATTTTATTCATTGAAGGACTAGCTAAATCTTTATAAATATGAGATCATAGCCGATTTACATAATGTATGTTTTCAAAATTTAACCATAAAAAATTTAAATTCAATGCACGTATTCATTTTTAACCATTACTGATGTTAGATGGTCAACTGAAGGAAACAAAATGCACAAAATCTCTGATAGAATATAGCAACCAATAGACTAATGCATTCCATTCATTCGACTAAGAAGTTTACATTCCTGACACAACTAATGCAGAGGGGGATTCACTTAAAGTCGAAACGTTGTACAATGTTGTAAAGTTTATATTCAATTCCCTTAAAAGTCACTGTGAAGCTAATCGATTTAACTTATCTCATGAATACCAAAGAAGCAACCATTTAAAGATTTATATACAGTCAGAAATAAAGAAAATACAAATTCTAGTTGAGTTTAATTCAAAAATGAATACATATAAATATATAAAGTTAAACGAAGATATATTAATTACAGCTTAGTTTTTTAGCAGAGAAGAAAAGAAAGTAATTTTAAAATATTTGTAAAGAGAAGCGCGATTTTAATAAGAAAAAAACATGGAGCGGGGTCTATGCACTTCAAAGGAAATATTCAACCTTTGTACAGACAAATTCAACCGTCACATTGGAGGATGGGACAGCGGTAGCTGACCTACTGGGTTGAGACGTTCAATCGATATTCTGTAGAAAAAGTAGATGTCGCGTCCTGCAAACGGTCATACTTCGTTCTCCGGCCTGTCAGTAGTGTGATGGGTCACGTGACTGAGATTCCCCACCCCTCTGCTCCATCCCTCTTTGCCGTTCTCCATGCGAGGAATTTACACCTAAGAGAGTCACAGGGAGATGCGCAAGATGGCGTCCCAAGACTAAAAGAGATCGATAACACTACCCAAGACGGTCCTCTTTCCATCAGATTTTTAAAGAATTTTTTTAAAACTTGCATTTGTTTTCTTAGTCGATGATGGAATTTTCCGAATACTTTATAACCTTAAAATGTATGAATTCTTTTTAAAAAGTGAAAGATAACAATATAGAATTGAATTATTATTCGATTGAAAAATTCAATTCTTTTAATATTTTAAAACGTGAGCTATTTTTATTTGAATATTTAAAAATATATATTTACTTTAGATACACTTATATATCAAATTTATTAATACAAAACTTACTATTTTTAGAATGTTTTAAATTTAGCATTGAATAATATTCAATAAACAAAACGTTGAACTACATTTATATTTAATTTAATCTTTCCTCCTACTATTATGTTTAAAGTCCATTATAAAATATTATTAATGAATTAAGATGAATAATAAATTAATAATTATAAATGATGCTCTTGAATTTTTTGGCTTAACTTTATTATTTTTAGATAAAATAATAAGATAAACTAACAAAATATTTTTTTTAAAAACTGATCACTAAACACGAATGTTTGAAAGAATAAAATAAATAAGGTTATTTCGTGTTTTGTATTTAGAAAAATATCATTCTCTAATTCGATTTAGATGAATAAACTTGAGTTATTGCACAAACACATCAGTTTTTTCCTCTATTTTTCTGGAATTTTTCCAAAACGCGATGTTATTAGATAGCTTAAAAAACAATTCTTTTGTACTTTCAAATTATACAATTGAAACGAATATAAATAAATATTCAATAAATAATCTCATACATTGATTTCTGATTACAAGTTATAACTTTACAAGTTATAACTTTATAACAAGATTACAAGTTATAACTTTAAAATACACAAAATACGTTTGTGTATTTTAAAGTTACGTGCAGTAAATTCTTTTTCTTGCCTTCTAACCCAAAGAATAATAAACGATTTAAAAAACAAAAACAGTTTAATTTGTGAATGTAAAATTATTACAGAAGAACTAAGCACAGTTTACTCTTACGATAATCAACAAAGTAAATGAAGAAAATTTAATGTCAAAAATGAATGTACAAGCTATACTAATGACTTGCTTAATTAAAGTAAATAGAAATGACTTTGTAGATTATTTTAGAATTTAATCTAGTTAAAGTAAAATAAATTAATTGTCGGGCGCTCGAAAGTGTTAAGGGGTGACGATATATTTGTAATTCTACACCGCAAAGAAGGATCTTAAAGTTCATAATATCGTTACTTTACATGGCGAAGTTGCAGTTTTCCAAACCAATATTTCACGCACCAGAAAGAACTGGACAAACATAGAAAGGGTGTTCACCTGGACTCTGATATTGAACATTGGAGTGTGCGTGAGACCAACTCGCCAGACATATAAGTTCCCCCTTTGCTTCAAGTACCCCCTCCCCTTAACTCCAACATCCATAAGGAAGAACTGAAATGATAGTTCAACTAAAGCACGATCAATTGTAGGGGTGGGACAGTAAAAGATACCCACTCGGACATATCTAAACCAGTTCTGCCTATTCCATTATCGACAAATGAACGTATTAAATAATAAAAGAGTTCGATTCTTGTGGTACCGTCTTTATCCCACAAATTAGACCTTGTCAGCTCTTCTCTTTCTCGCAGATAAAATATCACATCTGCTACAATCCTTAACGATCTATAATGAGTTGTAATCTGTAAGGATTCCAAATGTTGCCGTACATTTATCACGAAACACTGACGTCATTAACCGGACCTTATGATGTCATAACGATTGTTTTACAAAAGATAATCCGTAAAACCCTCTCATTAATAACTTACAGTTATATTTTACGCCTGATTTAATGAGAAAATTAGCATATGAATAGATGTAATTATCTTTTCCCGTTACGCACTTATTTATTTTTTCAACTTATTTCTAGTCGAGTAATACAGCTAATGATTAATACTGATTTCAAATATTTCTAGTTAAAAATAGATTACGATTATCTTTGACGAATCTTTGGTTAACAGAAGTTTAGTAGATCAAAATGATCAAAATCGACGATAAGTTCAGATGGCGTCAACTTGAAGGCATCACGACATACAGAAAGACAGGTGGGCGGAATCTGTTCATTCGTCTATGAGCAATTCGGACAGGTCGAGCCATCTTATTAAACTAAGACCTCACACACCTTATATCTGGCCGGCCGTTAGATTGGGACAGAGTCCATCTGACACCTTCATTTATTACATACATCTTAAACCATCATTCGTTCAAACAGATGTCTAGAAGATAAGGCCTACTTTGACAAATCGCACATACCCCACCTATCCGTCTTGCCTCTTCCCGTCTAATCTAAAGAGGGTGGAAAGGGGAGGAGAAGGAAAAAAACGGAAAAAACCTTTCCATCGATGACCGCGTGTCGATACACAGGTGTGGCTCTACGAATCACGTTCGCATTTTATGATGCGTACTTTTCTTTCCGTCTTGTCCACTATACGTGTATTCTTCCAAATGTACAGCTTGTGAAAGAAACAGAATTTTAGATGACGATAAATATTAAATAAAATGCATTTCACTCTTGTTACCGATCGAGAGTGGGGAATTTTTTCTGACTGTGCGGAATGCTAAAAAGAGAGCAAAAGCAGCGATATCCAAGGGCAAGCTAATTGTTGTAGTGTTTATCAAGCGAGAATCCCTAGATTACTTTTAAAAAGAAAAGCGTTTTGCCATTGACAACTATGACGTCTCCTCATCAATTCCAGCACATGTAGGGTAGGGGATTTCCTCAGATGTAACCATGACAACCAGGAATATGCGAGACCGGTTAAGACGACCAGGAAGATCTCCAAGTAACAGTATCCGTCTGAAGGGAAGCTTTAATAACGTCCGGAAAATCTTCCAATTGATAGAACGTTTGCCTGGCTAGGACGGACGCTTCTTTAACGAGATGAACGAGACGGGGGAAGGAATTCGATAGGACAAGCATTATTTCTCCCCTTCTCTACGTTCGTAAGGTGTCGTTGCACTGTCCTGTTATCACGAGTCCAGCAATGGCATATTTGACCAGAGGCACAATGTTCCTGCTCTCTAAGAACGTCCATTTATTCGAGAGTTTTCTCGACTGTTCCACTCACACGTACGAGTTTATGTTATTCTCTATCTCGCTCCAAAGATATGAACGTTTGATAGGCAGGTAAATGTCACCAGAAAAAGCTCGACTATCTTCGAAAAAAAATTCACCCTTAACTATATTAGACGTAATATTAATCAATAGAGACCAGGTGCAGAAATGTTTATTAAACGTAACGAAATTGATCTTTTTTTTTTTTTATTCTTATTTTTAAATTTCCGAAATAATAACGATGGCGTTATTTTAAATTGAAAAACTTTTTTCTTTTCAGCTGCAGGAACAAAAAGAAATAACGATCTCGTTAGTTTGGACAAGTTTAATATTGAAGAAAAAATCGTTTTGTCTAGTCAAGAATCACATCCGCCTACTGGAATTTTTGATTTTCGAAGACAGCTACTATTTTGAAAATAAAATATTGTTAAAATTGGAAGAAACTGCGTTTTCATTGGTTACAGATATTAATGACCGAACTCGACGAAGAGTCCTTTTAAAATTTATGTTTTATTTATAAAGAATACTTTATTTCTTCAAAAACAGAATTAAAAAATCGACAGATTCAATGCAATAGAATTGAAATTAAATAAACGCGCGAGTGACAAGGGCCATCCGAATTCACAAAATTAGATGATACCAAGTGCCATCTGTCGAATGGAAGCATCATCTGACCAATAGAGTAGACAGATCGGATTGCAACACTCATCTGTTCCAAATCCATCAAAAGACCTGGCTTAATACCTGTAGGTATGATTCTCCAATAGGCTAAACTGTTCTGACTAATTGGTTTGTCCGAACTAAATCAATTTTCTCAATTCACCAAATAATTGTCTTTCTCTCTAATCACCGCATAAATTTTATTTTTTCTTTTACAAATTGATATAAGTTTTTTTTTTTTTAATTATCAAACAACATATATTCATACGCCATATTTTTCTCTTATTATCATTATATATTTTTTAAAATTCTTAATAATAACTTTCCTGAATTTCAGAAAAGTTGAAATATTTTTTAATCACTGATATTTTAACAAAAAAAAAAAAAAAAATACTGAAATATATCTAAAGAGATTTTTTAAATATTTTAGAAAGATACCGATGTTACCTGACAATTTCGTTTTTAGTACTGTTGATAAAAAAAAAGTGAATAAGTTTCAAAAAGTTGTTACCTAACCTACTATATAATTTTTTAGCTTTTATGTGAACGTGAAACAAACAATTTTTATGTGTAAATATAAAAAAGGCATAAAGAATAATCATTTCTATAGAAAATATAAGTAACCAATATAGAAGAAAAAAACAAAAACACGAAATATAAGCTCGAACTGAATACGTGAAATACCAATTCTATATTTCTTTAACGAAACATGCGTTATATACTGTATAAAACGAATTATATAATATTATTGATAAATAATTGTTTTATGTAATTATAATTTGTAAATAGCTTTTTACTTATAGTATATTGTACAGTACGTAAGGAAGAATTTATAATAAATTAGTATGTAATATTAAGTACGGTTATTGCAATTTAATTTATAAATTAAGCAAAAGATATATCTTTAAAAATTAATATTAGATGTAAGCACAATAAAACTGACTTTAAAAATAAGAAAATTATATTTAAAAGTATAGATTTTAATTGATTTTTCATTCATAAATTTATTATAAATAAAATGAGTTTTGCTTGTAGTTCATAACTTATCAAACTTTAGTCTAAAACATAATTTCTTTTATATTTTGGTTTATTTATTTATTTTTTAACACTTTATACATTGTTTTTTTGTTGATTACTTTAGTATTTTGGCTAAATTTAATTTTATTCCATGCATAAAGCGTGAAAATGTTTCGTCATAAGAGTAAGTAAATTTTAAAATTATCAATAAATAAAAGCGCAGGTAATTAAAAATTTAATTATTTTAATAAATAATTTTTAAATATTGTTTATGCTTTAATGATATTTTATTAATTGAAAAGGAGTGTGAAAAGCGGAAAGAGTTCATAATTAAACTGAAGCAAGAGTTAATTAAATATAAAACATAAAGTTTTTATGTAATTGTCTTACTCCGTTTAACCAATATTTTACTTTTCAGTTTCCTTCTTTATTTTATTTTTTATTTTTTTGAAAATAAAAGACCTTAGGGTAAGTTTTAAAGCTGAAGTTTTACTTTATTTAAACTGCATTGTGTATTTATAGAAGCTTTAAGTGGACAAGTATCTAAATACAATTGCCCTTCCCCAAGAGTATTTTAATTGTTACTGAAGCAATGAAAAAAAAATTTTTTTTCTTTTAAAAATGTTCAATTGTCGGTACTAAAATGACCCTTTTTTTCACTTTTTTTTTTTTAACCAGAGTGTACGGTATTATCGATCAGGTATGAAAATATGATATATTCTCGACAGTTTGACATATTTATTTATCCTATTTGTTGTTTTAGGCGTGTTATATACTAAATAAAAACAGAATCTATAGACTAGTTTTTGTGTCATATAGAATCGAAGTATGGCACATCAAAAACAAATTCCTAAAAACTACTTCGTAAAATATGCGCAAAATAAATAGAGTTCGACAGAATTGTAAAATATACGTACATCAAAATTTATTTCGCTCTTGGCCGAATAAATAAGAAATTCTGATAGTATCTACTATATTTAAATAAAATAACTGGTTTTTATAAAAGTGTAGCTTGAATTTTTTCACTTTGTTTTTCTGACGGTCTTAAAAAAATCTTATGAAAAAATTCGAAAAAGTCTTGGAAAAGGAAAACAAAAATATTAATACCATTCGAAAATAATAAGTTTTAATGAAAGATTTTTACATACAAAATAAGCTTAAATGACTCTCTCTTTATAATATTAAATATGTACTGTACAGGTACTGTTGTACTGTACATCTTACCATATAAGCTTATATTTAATTCCATTAAGAATACATTTCGCATTTTAGAAATTAAGTATAGCTTTTCTTGGTATAAATATAAGATGTATATATAAAGATTTTTACTTTATAAAATAATAATATACCGTTTCACTCAAACAGAACATTAAATTCTTTCCAAATCCTATTCCATTTTACGTAGGTCCATGGATATTTTTATTCGTCTAATGGAATAACATCAAAAAAGCAAATCCATTTTCGACAAAAAAATAAAATCCTTTTAAGCACTTCGAGATTTATTAAAGTACAAGAAAAGACATTTTTGATATGTAAATTAATAGGAGAAAAAGTCTATGACCATATTTAATTTAATTTTAAAAAGTTACAAGACGATAGGCCCTATAAACCGAGAATTTTCCAACTTAAAACAGAATAGCGCTCTTTTCTCTCCCTGCGGACAGATCTATAAAATCGTCTTTAGAATATATTTGATGGAGTGTTTTAGCTTTTTTACTTAACCAATATAAAAATATATACTAAGAGAGAAAATGTGTCATTTAAAGATATCGATATCCTTCTATATAAGAAAAGTGACGACACAATATTGCATATATTCAAAGCATAGGACTATAACACGGAAAAATTGAAATATAGAGACAAATGTAGAATCAGACCTTCAGCATCCAATCACCTTCTTTCCGGGATAGAGATTGTGTCGCCTTACAGAATTTCTCTTAGCTTAAGACGGACGGAGATTTTCTGTTTCTTTTCTATCCGGTCCCATCGCACACAAAGAAAACCTATAATTCTTTCAAACATTAAAAGATTGTGTTTTCCGTACAGGGAAATCGATGTATTTCACTTTAAACTATGATGTCCCAGAGAAAGAGAGAGAGACAGAGAAACGCAGAAGGAAGTAGAATCTTTGCAAGACATTTCAGTTTTTTCCTCTTCATAAGATGGGAGAAAGGGATGAAAGGACCAAGAAGCGGAAAAAATCTCGTCCATTTGACATGACGACATCTAATGGCTTCGGCTGAAACTTTAACCTAGCTTAAAGTAACCATTAACAGGCAGAGAGAGATGCGATCTGTTGGATGCTGAAAACTGGATTTAAAAAATTCACTCGATGTGTATTTTCTAAAATGAATCTTATCGCGTTAACTTAATGGACGATCTGTAACTAAAATAGTCGAGATAATAAAATAGTTTCAATTTTTTTCCCCTCTTTAAATAATACAATTATATAAACTATATTCATGCATTAGGAAATATTTTAATCATAAAACAATAAATTACTAACGACAAGAAGAAAAAAAAGATCATGTATATTATAACGATTACAATATCGTTATATCGATTTAATCCGGAAAGAATTGTTGAAGTGACCGACTATTTTCCAAAATCGTTGCAAAATTTTTTTCTCTTAATCGTGTCACTCTATCGTACATACAACTATTTATTCGAGTGGTAGCCCTTAAAATGTCTATTGTAGTTACGGTAGGAAATCGCACATTCTACATTCTGTTCAGAGGAAATCCAATTGTCTAGTAAATCATGCATTTTGGACGTTTTCTCGAAATGTCGTTTCGTAGTTCGATGTTGATTGAATAGCCATACCGGTGGAGAAAAACAATTGTTAGAATTACTTGTTCTATGTTCAAATGGAGTTTTGTAATGTCTAATACGATCGAAATGCAAGGTTCGTTAAGCAGAAAGAAATCAAATTTGTATTTTACGATGGATGTTTTTATAATCAAATTTTTATAATAGAATTTTTTCCAACTTATATTCTGCTATACTGCATGGTCTACCTAACAAATAATTATATAAACGTTTAATATCTTTTTATAAATGAAAGACCCGTAATGTTTTAAATTTTTCATTATAAAACTTTATTAAATACTGTTATTTTCTGTAATCAATACAACGTAACCATGTATGTATGTATATATATAAACATTAAAAAAATTTATGAGTAGATATAAGGAAGTAGTTAATTCAACTACTGTATAAACAATCGGTGCTTAACTCATGATAAATATGACTTTCTAAAATGTTATCGGCTGATTAATTTTTAGCAGAAAACTGTTCTGTTAAAGTCATTGCCATTGGCTTAATGTTGCAAATCGAAAGGGGAGTAATTGTGCCATTATTAGTTCCACAAGATTCCATTGAATATTCAGAGAAGAAAAAAAAGGGGGTGCACATTTATAAGACTTTCCATGAAACTTTTAAAGTCTTTTATACGCTAAAAGAAATAAAGATAAAAAAAGAAAAATCCGGCAATTTCTTCGCGTTCGATGAACCGCTTGCATTTTTTTTCTTGGATTCTTTCTTTTCTAGCATCGCACGCTCTCATCGAAAACGTTGGAGTCTTTTCCAGAAATTTGGGCAGATTAGAGTCGACATCAGTCCGAGATCGGGGGGTGTTCGTGCAATTTAAAAAGTTTCTCTCTCTGTACAATCTACAGACCCGGTCTGATTGAACTGCGATTTTCTTCTAGGTCCGAGATAAAAGTAAATTGGATGGGACCAAACCATTATTGATGATCGAGATTACGTCATTCGCTTAGCTGAACGGGTCTTCCCTCACTAATATAGAGAACTATCATTGGTCAATTCATTTCTTTACGGCTTATGAATTGTTAGTAAACGATCGTAATTGTGGCTAATTGCATTTCCAAATTTTCGATCAATGATCCCTGGCCAAATCAACTAAATTAGATATCCCATTCTTTAAATAAATCTATTGTCATATAGTTGACGAATGGAATTTCACCTGTAAACAATTTCTCTTTTCCATCCAATCATGTTAGCATCCATGCGAATGAAGAATATTGTTTGTTTTTTTTCTCCCGCTTCTCCTCTAGCGTTAGTTTATCTGTCTGAATAAGATTTTCGTCCTCTGCTGCAATATGAATTTTTTCTCTTTTATTAGTTTCGGATTCTATTTTTTTCATTTGCATTTTTCTTCAGAAAATTTCTTTTTTTTTTTCTTACTTACACTATCGAACAATTGTTTATCAAATATTGAAAAATATTATTTATTTATTTTTCTAATTCTAAAATATATAAAAAATAAACATGTATATTTTATATATTTATTATTAGCCAAAGTAAAATATAAAAATGAGATTGGAAAGAAAAATATATAAAAATAAAATTATTTTAAATTAAATTTTGTTTCGATATTGAATAAATATGAAATTTATATTATAAGTTTAACCTAAAAAAATTATATAAAAGCCTGCATATATTTATAAGAAATTTTATTAGGTAATTTAATAGAGACGGAAAATTTCGCAATAATTTAATAACGAGGAAATAAGATGATAATAAAATTTTAAATATTATTAATACGTATTTTTCGACTAATTAAAGGACCATAAAATTTATCTATATCTGATAAAACATTAAAAAAACTTATTTATTTAATTAATAAATCGGTTTATATATATTTCATTTCCTAACCTTAGCCAATTATTTCTTAGTAGGAGGAAAATCAAAAATAATTTATTATATTATTACTTGAGAGTAAATTGCAATCATAAACTATAGAAAAGTCCAATAACAAAAGTCCTTTGTTTATCTAAATTTATATAGAATATTTCTCTATTATATTCGAATAAAATTAAATATACGATATTTATGATTTATAAATAACGAAACAACATTTGAATCCACTGTAGAGGAAAAATTACAGATATTTTTTTAATCTAATGATTATGTGGAAGCGATTCTTTTGTTTCTTATCTAAAAAAGACAGCAAATTATGTTTTTGGCAGAAATAATAGAATTAAACAATCAATACAATATTCTTCCATACTTGGTTAAGCTTCCATTATAAATAAAGCTTTACGATATGGTCATAAAAACTTTCTTTTGTAAACTGAAAGGAAAGACATCTTGTACAAATGTTACGATACTGACTTTAACCTTTGCTTTTAAAAAAAAAAAATTACTTCCAAACGCATATCTGAATCTATAATAATGTAACGATGTATTTGTGTAAATAATGCTAAACTATTTATATCACTTTTTTATTTATTTTATGCAACCATTTACGAGTAAAACACTTACAATTAATTGATTTTCTTTTCGAATTTTATAGATAAAGGTATTTTCAAATAAAATTGTGAATATTAAATTAAGACATTATTGTTTTGGGTCAAAATTACATTATATAGGCATATAAATTGCTGAGTTTTACATTATTTAAACATTTATAATATTTGAAGTTATGAATATAGGAAATTATGTTTTTTGAAAACAATTTAATAATAAGAAATTGACGTTTTCTTTCGAATAATAGCAATAATAACGAAGCATTATTTAATACAATATACGTACAAAATAAAATAACTGAGTTGTTCATATTTTGACAAAGAACGTTCTACTTTCATTCAATATTTCATGTCTTTCTACGCGTCTAAAGTAAAAATAGCCAGAACCAGTTAACGGAGTTAATAATATCACAAAGAAAAAATAGGAAGCAGTGATGTCCACCGACACAACTTAGCTTCCAAACATCGAAGGAATGGAATAAAGCATCCTTTTCTCCACAATCCAGTTCATGAACAAACAATCCACCATGATAAAATAAATGGAAGACCCACGCCATTTCTATTTCCTGGAGGGGCTGTTTTATTGTTCTTTGCAGATCTTGTGCCGCCTGCTTTTGTTCCCTACTAGAGTATGGGATTACATGACTGGACTCTGGTTCAATTTCCAATCGTGAATAGGAACCACCTGTTTTGTGTCGGGTATGAGGGTTTCATTGGCCTCGGGGAAACACGAACTTTTTTCTCCTTGCAGAGTTCGACGTAATATGCCTTGAGAAACGGAGAAAGTACGGATGTCTGAAGTAGTCGAAACAGAGATCAACATAGAAGACCCGAGGACATTTTTATGCAAGGATACGTAATGTAAGATGCGAGAGAAACGATAGAATACCTTCTTCTATCCCAAACAGTAAAGAACTAGTTGTAATGTTTGTTTGTCGTGTGATAGTAGTTCCACTTCGATTGGCTAGTCAATTCAACGCTCGCTTCTGCCTACAGTCCACATGAAGTGTCATGTTCATGAAAAACTCTTCAATCTAGAATGTATTGAAATCTCTCTCATATGAGCTTCAGCCTCAGAGAAAGTTTCATACGGCTTTCAATTTAAATTCGTTCCTTTTTAATGAAAAAATCCTATAAAATTCTTTTTAATTTAAACTTTATTAATATTTTTTCTTTTTTTTTTCCTTTTACAAACATAATTAAATGCAAAATGTTTATATCTTTTAATTCATTATATCTTCTTTTAATTAAATTTTTCACAAGTTACGATGCTTATATTAAAATATGTAATTGAAAGCTATCGAATATCCAAAGGCTTCTGTTGTTTTATAAAAACTAAGCTATTTGATCAAACTTGTCAATGATCTTTCTCCTATGGAAAATTTAATGTATAAATTAAAGTTTTGTGAATGAATCTGATTCTTTTTTTATTTACTTTGTAAATTAAATTTAGAAATAAAAATATATTTTAAGGAAAGGAATAAAATATTTTTTTATAATCTATTAAACTTCAGTCAAAAGGTTTTTTATGATGTCATTTCTCTTTTTAATTATTTATAAAAACTACTAACCATTAATTTCCAGTTCAAAATAACCGTCAATCATTTTTTTAATACACTTTTAATACAAGTCAGGATAATTACCGAAATCTTTGGTGAAAATTTCCCTAAGAAAAATGATTAATGTTTCTTCGAAGAAATTAGTCATCAATCAATACCACTTTTACTTAATTAAAGTCACCTATATCAGACAAACACCTACAAGACTATTGATATAGGGCTAGAGGCAAACGAAAGGGGATAAAAAAAGAAAATGAGATTAATTATTGTTACTGCAACGATATTAATAGGCAGTGAAGAGCGTCCTCCATACTACTTTTGATGATCCTTCCAGAAAAAGCGCTATTACACAACTATAGGACTAATATTATTATTAAGAGTCGTTGCAAGAGTGAGATTAATTATGGTCACGCAAAGTAAATTCTAAGAAGGTTTCTGCATCTTTGACTGCGAATAAATCACGTGGTCGGACAGACCTCCAACAGACAAAGAAAAACTATGACGTTGTAAGATAGTTTAATTGTTATACTTTGTAAACGCCTTAGGACGTGAATGCGCTATGTGTCACCTTGTACATCAGTAAAACATGACAATGACCATTAAAATGTGTTTTTTTTTTCTGTATGTAGACGTGTCAAAGATATTAAGTATAATTGTTTACTCCCTAATTTTTTTTATTTTTCTTTCTCAAACAAAAGCAAATGACTGTTGTAATAATGGTACAAAAAATAAAAATTTAATTAAGCTTATTGCAGTAATAAACTTAAGGGAGAAAAAAAAAACATATACATATTACTGAATCTTAGGAAAGATGGTGCGAGTTGAGTTTGGGATAAAGAGTAATTATTGTCATTTTCCAGTGAAGTCTTAGAAGATGCTATTTCGCACTTTTATCCTGGCAAACTAGGACTATTTTATCCCTTCAAACTGTCAATTATCTATCTGCGAGTCTGCACTGTCTAGGCCTATATAGACCAGGACAGATGAAGTTAGCAACGTCAGCAGATTGTTACTTTCAGTGATAAATGAAGTAGACAAACCAGAAAATTGGATAAACAATAGATAATTATTTAGGAAATGAGAAAATTCGTAAAATTAGTATTTCCTCTAATATTATTATTGAAAAATGAATTTGAAATTATATTATTTAAAATTTCTAAGTAATATATTACATACAATATTATTTTTGATTAATTTTGTGAAGAATATTATAATACTTTAAACAAATAATAAATTATATTCATCCCGATTAAACTTCCATCTATTTTAATAAAATTATATAAAAAAAACATTATCATCATTTAAAAAAAACCATCGAAAAATCGAATTTTTTAATATTATTATTCAAAATTAAAAGCTTATTATTTAATACAAAACTTTAATGTGAATTTTTTTTCTTTAAAATAAATCTAGAGAAAGAAAGATTTAGATATAATATAATTTGAATTATGCTTATAAGTTAATATTTAAAGAAGGAAATAGGAAATCAAACATTTTCATCAATCTTTGAGAAGCTTTACATTACTAAATTTATAATAAATCAAAAAGATCAAACGTCTTATCTAATATGTTAAAGAAACTTTAGCCTTCCTACAAAATATCATCAGATATTGATTTTCTGAAAAATTTCGATAAAACAAATGTTGCCAAGATACAGGCCTCCTAATCTTACGTTCAATTTTATATATCTTACTTCTACATTCATATTTGTAAAATATTCCTTCTTTTAAAATATTAAATTTTATTTTTAACAATTTTTAATATAAACGTGTAATTTATTTTTAAATTTTGATAACCAATTTTTTTTTTAAATATGAATATTACAAAAATAAATAAATATCCAACATTTAATATGATTAAAGTATTTTTAAATCAGATTGTTTAATTTAAACAAATAAAATGTTATTGAATTATTAATATGAATATAATACGTAGTTAATATTTTGTATTAAGGGATTAGAAATTTCTTTTTTCTTTTAGAATTACACGAAAAATTCTTAAACTTAAATCAGAAAATTTATTTATTAATTATTTTCGAAATGTTGTATAACATTATGCGAAGATTTTTTTTAAAAATTATTCTGTTATGTTGCATAAAATGTAATTACAATTTTGCTATTTTTTATGTGAAATAAACCAATTTACATATTTATAAAATAATTTTTATAGATCCTATATTAAAACGGTTATAATGATACAATTTAAATGTTTAAATTGAAGAAATATTTAAGATAGACTAGAACTATCAATTCTTTATGAAAAAAATATTATTTCATATCGAAATATTTTAAAAATTATTTGATTGAGCATCGTCTTAAATATTTCAGCTATCGTATGAAAAATTAACCAAGCGATCGTCTTTATAGCAATGACTTTTGTAATACCGCGCTTATTAAATGTATTCATTAATTACTCTCAATATGATTGAGAATAACTTTGATTTTTTTATTTATTTTTATAATTTTAAAGATAAAAATTGGAAAAAAATTTATTGCAGATCAACAAGAATTAAAATAACTATGTCATAATTATAAAAAATAGACTAATAATTCGATAACAAATCCTTATTTCAATTTACTTTTAATATAAAATGAGTTTCTTCGTTTGAAAATCTTAATGAAAATGTTTTTAAAATGTGTAACGTTTTAAAGCATCAGTTTTATGTGAATATTATATTGCATTTTCATTCATAGTTAAGAATAACGAATAAGCTTATTGAGATCTTCAGATCAAATCTATATATGCGGCTTTAATGTGATATTAAAATGAGATGTCGGTGCACTTAAATATTTTCTAGTCTTTAAGAATGCAGCAACTGTCTGTAGACTCGAATCGGATGAGTATTTTAATGAAATTAGCCTACACCTAATGGAAATTCAGAGCATAAAGCTAAGCTTTGAGCATCGAAGAAGCAAAATTATTTGTGTTATCTAAAGCTAAAAACGAACTTCGGATAACCATACACTTGGAACCTTGCGCTTAAATCGGAATAAGCTAGTTCTTCTGTATTTTTATTTGGCTATATTTTATATGTTACGATCTCATTTCTATCCCGATTCGAAGAGTCCCATCCACACTGTCCGAGGAACAACAGTAGTGCTTCTAGACTAATCTTTGTTGGTTCACTTTAGGGATAAGAACATTCGAGGGATATAGACACATTGCAGCTCTCAAAGGATAAGAGTGAGCGAAATACTGACTTGTTGAACGTTGTATAATCATCAGCCTTTGGGATCACACTCTATGTGTATAAATCAGATGTTTGTCAAGGCAGCCAATTTTATTTGATGCGGATACATAATGCCTCACAGAAATTTTATTTTTTCTACTTTTTGCTGGCCTGGAGCAGATGGTCTTACTTAGCTCTACACTCCTATCTGAATTATGTATCAGTTCCACACAGTCGAAAATGGACTTAAGACGTAACACTAATATGAATATTTGAAAGTTTGATCGACGTCGGTGGTTCGACTGATGGCCACCAGGGATGATGTTGGCATCGAGCTAGTATGTCAACATCGGCAGTCATCATAAATTCCGTTTTTCTTTCTTTTCCTCCCCTCTGAATCGTGTAATGTTGGAGATGGGAAAAGATGATTAGCTGACCAATGTGACTGTTACGAAGTCGCTCCCTAGACATCTTGGGTTCAGATAGCACACTAATAGAAGTCGGACATTCCCAATTTCAGAATAGATTATATGGAATATAAGTCGTTCAGGTTATAAAGAACTGTGAGTTAAACTTGGCAGAAATGATTGCAGGCGGGTCAACTCTTGTGTAGGTTTGATCAGATTGGTAGGCCTGAGGGGTTGCAAATTAAAGTCGTAAAAAGAGGACCTAGTCCTTGTTGGTTTTCTTGAAAGTAAATGGAATCTTACGGATCGAACTGTTTGTTAAAATAAAAGTGAACTTACTCTCGTCTAAAATTGAAAGCTTTCGGGCTATTGGCCTATAACTACAACGATTAATTTTTATTTGACTTCGAGAACCAAATAACTAACAAAAGAGTTTATCGATTATTAAATTGCCTGCACACTCTTACGAAAGACAATTAGACCAAAGTTTTAAACACAAGTATCGTTACTTATTTTTCAACTAAATATTGAGCGCTAACACTCATAATTACCTCTACTAGAAAGCAGCAGTTGCTATGATGTGCGTGTAAATTTCTATGTTTATGGATTTTGCACACCTTGGTAACTACGTAATTATGCACAAGGGACATATTAATTTTTTCTATAAGTTTATCATTATAAGACCACTCAAAAATTATCATATTGTTTGGCTTGTTTATCGAATAAACTGCTACAGTAGTACGATAATATTTATAGACAATAAACAATTACATAATTTAAATAATTTAAATATAATCGAATCGATAAGAATTACGTGTTATAACAAAAAATTTTTTCCGCATTTAGTCTGACTAAAAAAGATTAGTTTATTCAAATACATTATTTATTAAATTAAATTGAAAAAAGAAATGTGATTTATTTAAATTAAATACAAATGCGTGTGAAACAGAAAGTAGAAATTCGTTTATGATTTTTTTCTATTTGTTAATTTATGTAAAATTTCTATTACAAATAAAATAAAATGTTTATATTCATCGAACTACGTTTTAAATTTTAATCTAATGCAATAAATAATATTTGTGAGGAAACGTTTATCATATCTTTTAACTATTAAAGCTCAATGAATAATGTATCTACATTCTGCGTTAAGATTAAATTCATATTAATTAATATAGCCTGACCCTTATACAATAAGTCGTTCAATCATCATTATATATAAATGATTTTTACTTATTATTAATATATTAAACTATATATTAAAATCAATATAAGACTTTTCAATCAAAAATAAATTTTTCAATAATTTTCATGAAAAAATTCTTTTTAAAACTGTACTTACAAGAAACTTTCAGGCCTAATTCATATTTATATTTTCTGGGAAAGATTTTATTTTTTATTCTAGAAAAGAAATAAAAGAGAATTAATTAAATCAATTTTTTAAAAATAAAAAACAATTTTAATCATAAAATACTACGTATAGGTTATTTATCTTTTATTCAAAGCGGCTTATTTATTTATTAAAAAAGTAAGCCGCTTTTAATGGAAAATTCTTTAATTTATTCTACTTTAAAAATAATTATAAAAGTATAAATTTAAAAAATGGAAAATTATTTGATTTTCCATTTTTAAGAATCATAAAAAGATACTTAATTACAGCCTTATTCTAGCATTGTACCGTACAGTACAAAGTAATGGTAGTGAGATGCTACAATATAAAACAATAATGATAAAGAATTTTAAAAGTATTAATATTATTTAAAGTTTTCATGACAGATCAGTTTGTTTAAATAAACATTACAATATTTTGTCACGATTTTAGAAGCTTGGTAACATTCCAACTTCACTTTTGCATTTATGTTGAGACACAAGCTATCTCCATATAGTTTAACTGCAGAAATATACTCTTAAATCATATTTGAAAGATATCAGAGACATATATAGGTTTATTTTAAGGCAACGACAGATTCCAGAAACTCAGAGCATAAATCTCAGAGCAGAGACATCAAATACTATCTTGATGTAGCTATTTCAATTATAGACTTGTATCTTATGTTGAAAGCCTAGTTGTGGACATATTGTATGGACTTATTATTATAAATGTTTCTGAAAACAATATCGAAATATTTAAACTATCGATATCCTAATGAAATCAAATTTAAAAACATTAGAAATTTAAAACTGCTCCGTTTATACATATAAATATGATTTTATGATGGGAGTTTAAAAGTGTTTATATATTTTTCTCTGGTATCCTGTATTCCCAATAATAAATTGGTTAGTCCAGGCAGTCAATAAAAAGTTTTGGGCCTCCGTTCCAACATATATTATCCAATTTTAGTTTATGATCAAGTACCGGCTTATTTTTTTACTTCTTATTGTTTACGAGGCACTTTGAGAAATTTCTAGAGGATCTCATCTCTTCAGCGTTTTCTTCACTCAATTCGTGTCAACTACTTTCGCTTTCATGTTTTGAATAATCTACAAAGTCAATTTAAATTTGATATTATCCTCAATGTAATAATTCGCATTTTATTTTTAAAATATGCGATAACGGTTATTCTATTTTATGTTCGAAGAATTCACAACGTTATACTCAATGCTGCATCAATGAATAGTAGGCCTGTAAGATTTTTGTCTTCGTATTTCCAATTTCCGTAAAAGCTCTCTTTCTAGCAATACATTTACTCAATCGACTGTTCAAAGAAAATCAATTATCCAATTAACATCTAAAACAACGCCTTTCGCGTAAGAGTCTTGAGATGCAACTAATAGGCTTACAATGCATAATTATGAACAAGAACTGAATTTCATTTTATTATTGTAAAGAAAAATGTGTTATTAGACTTCAGAAAATCAATACTTAATAATTTTGCAGAATTTTTACGTTAAAAAAATAAAATAAAAATTCAATAAAATTAATTCAAAAATAACCTGAAAGGTAATATGATCAATGTAATTTATATTATGCTTAACAACTACAGTTTTCTTTTTAATTTCAAATTATTATTATTATTATTATACGATCAAAAATAAAGCAAGTGTTATATTATATAAACAGACATTTATTTTTTGAGAAGGTTTATTTAAAGATCCGATTCGGTTTCCCTAAATGGCCATAATTTGTGTGATTTACTAAACGAATTTTATCTCTCTTAGTGTCAAACAATTATTAAACTATAATGATATTGTTTATTTTTGTTTTGTTTGTTATTTTTTGTTACTGTGGTACGTGATTTTAAATAATATGCTCGTCTTTCGGGTTGAAAAATTAATTTAAAACAAAAAATTTAGAGGAGAGAACATTGTTTCTTTTTAGAATGTTTTCTTTTTTATTTTTGAAGATTTAATTAATCAATTTTTTTATTTTGAAAATAAATGCTCAGTATTAAGTTATCATTTAAATTTATAGAGGCCTACTATTTTTTAAATAATGCAAACCGATATCCTTTTAATTACCTTTCTTTCTCTTTCGAAGAAAACAAACGTTGTTTACTTTTGCCAAAAATGGGCTACAAATGTTTATGTTTATAGACTTTTATAGAAATATAAGTCAAATATAAAAATATATAAAATGTCTATACCTGATTCCTTTATGTAAAACAGAAACTATAAACCTGTATCTAGGATTTTCTGATGGAAAGTTTTTTTCTTATTGGCTTGAAATTTGCAACCCATGTAACAAAGCTAATATTTTTCTTTTCTTTTGCTTTAAATGTTACATGCAATATGTAATCTTAGACTTCCATTTTTAATGTTAGAGAGAGAGTCTGAGTTTTTCCTTTTTCCCCCCTTTTTCAGGAATTTAAAACCTAGTAGTAAACTTCTATTTATATTTTATAAGCTACTTATATAAAATTCTAAATAATAAAAGTTTCTTCTAGAATGATAACATGTTTTTTTATTAATTCTTGTAAGTTAACAGCATATTAACCGTCCAAACATAAACCGATTGAGTAGATCTTGACACTACTGAAGGTTTATGGAATTACCAATCGAAACACATTCGATAAAATATCAAAGAAAATTTTTATCATCATTATTATTGTTGCATTCCACAAATATTCCGTTTCCATAGATTAGGCTACTTACTCTAATAAAATATTTCTTCTCTTTTAGATATTTTAAACTGAAATAAACGTCAAAGTTAAGACACTATTGACAAAGACCGTAGAAAACTTCGAAGATCGGCCTGATATAAAGAGCAAAGGTTTCATATGGATGACTTATACCTCATCAGTCTCTCCTCATTTCAATAACATTTAGACTATAGTGAAAGAAACAATGCATTTTTTTCATCGATATAACCAATATACATTTTAAAGAAACAAGCGAACGATATAGAAGTAAGACACACGACATCTATAAAAACCACTGACGCTTTACAAGTGTCGCATAAAACCTTATGTTCTACTATACAAGTATCATAGTAGGGCAGTATAGAGTAGCGGGACACAAGAAGCAGCTTGTACCTCGTTGAATGTGGGCAGAGAATTTCATTAAACTGACTCACATAAGACGACAGCAATTTCTAAACTTACAGCGTTCTGTTTGATAGTTGAAATACTTGTACTCTGCACATTTCATTTCCCGCTTCTGCAGTAAAAAGGAAAATATCACAACCTTGATGACAACTTCTTTCTAGGAGAAAGGTGAATTCGCAGTCTTTTCCTTCCCCCTCATGTGACGTAAATATAGGTTGTTTATCAGCAAAAAAAATTTTAAATTTTCAAATTTTATGATAATTTTAATAATAATTTTTAATCTAGTAATCGCGTTTAATTCAAATCCAGAAAGTGGACTTAATTTATCTAATTTAAGAAGATATTAACGATAATTTAAAAATCACTTTGATGTTATGAATCATCTTTTTGTTATTTATAAAGTTTACTCTGTGCTTTACCTTATTTAAGTCAGATATTATCTACTCGCAAATGGATTAATTTTTTAGAACACTCAAAATATCATAAATAAGATATTACATTATTTAATTCTATCATTTTTACGATACACAAAAGAATACTTAAACTACTGTATGATATTTTTTTTAAATAAATGATATAATGTAATTTTTTATTAGGTCTTATAAACAAGAAAACATTAGTTAATTTCTGCTTTAAAACTAGTTTAAAATTGCATTCGATTTTATTATTTAACGTAATTTAAATTATCTATTCAATTTTCAGAAATGTTTAAATTTTATATTTTATTAATTTAATATAATAAAGTCAAAAAGACAACTTTAGTTATTGTTTTATTAAACAATTCAAAAAGTTTAATTTCATTGTAATTTCAGTTTAATAAAAAAAAAGCATATTCTTGTTTAACTCTTGTTAAAATACCGGTATTAAAATTATAGAAAAATAAATAATAAAATCGTAAAAGATCGTGTTATAAATAATATTAAATGATTGCTTACAAATAAATTATTAAAGAAGAAGAATTTCTTAATGACGACAGGAAAATTTTAATGGTAGAAATGAGGAATTGAATTTTCCGACAGCAAGAAGGACTTTGGAACATTCGAGAAGAATTTAGCATTCATTAATTATAAAATCGGCTCAAACCGAGAGAAAAACTGGTCAGCCATTCCTACCAAAATGCAATAATTAGTGGAAGAGGCGTCGAAATATTCCTTCATTGAAATTCTCCGAATTCAATTCTTCTAAAGAGACAATACAAATGAAATTCGGTGGAGGCGACACTAAAAACTATATTGAGAAAAATTCGAAATATTATATTATATATAGAATGTTGAAATATAAACTTTTTATGATGTGTTTCTTAAGACTATATCTTATAAAACTAGGAGAAAATGAAGTATCAATAGAAAACAATATTGCTTTACGGCATGAAAACAGCGACTATGTAATAGAATTCATGCTGAAAAGATGAACTATACCAAGATGGATCACAGTGGGTTCTTCATTTTTGCTTATTTCTGTTTGAAATAGTATTTGAAACATTTATCGGCATATTTTTATTTTCTAATATTTAATGTATCAATATATTAAGCAGACAATTTCTGCGATTATTTCTTTAGAGAAATTCTGCAAAATATTTTTTCTTATTTTAATGCATTTGTCACAGGATAAATATTTCATAATAGGAAAAAAGAATATCGTATTATCTATAAAACTAATTCTTTTTATCGTTAAAAAATCTCTATTTGCATGATTATTTCTTTATTCAAGTTATGTAACTTAATATAAGTGATCATTTAAAGGAAAAATATTTTGAAAATTTTTATATTAATTCAAACTAATTCATATAATTATACGGTTTTTAAGCCTATTAATTTATTTTTTTTTTGAAAGTTAATGATTGTTTATCTCCATTTAAACAATTGGTAAATACTTAAGGCCTATTAAAGTACTTACTTAAGGTAATGGATAATAGTATAGAGATTTTTTCCCTCGAATAATGGAGATCTTTATCAATTCAAACGGCGAAAATACAGATTAGTAAGAATCCCCAAATGATTTTTAAAATTTTAAATAAATCGTTTTAAGTGTAATTAATGTATGAATAGAATTTCCATTGTTCTTCGTTCAATTATCCTCTAGCCTAGATAGCGAAGAAAATTGGAACAGATACAATGAGCGATCAAAGATTAAACTATTTAATTATATCGACGTTTTGTTTAAAGTCAAACACTGATAGATATTTAATTATACTAAACGCAATAAACTACAGAATTTATAGTTTAGTAATGAAATTATATTAAAGGACAAATATCCTGTGAAGTAATGAATTTTCAAACATCAAATGAACGAAATTAACTTCAAAATCGTATATTTAAACGCCTTTTATCTAAAATTTTAAGAAAAATTGAACTTTATAAATCTGTTTTATATCAATTTAACGAAAGTAATTCCTAATGCTCTTGTACTTAATTAAAAATTTGTCCGTACATAAAAATGCAAAAATAATTTTAAGACGATTTAAATAAGTTTATTTTCGATGGTTTAACATAAGGCCTCGAGAAAATAACAGAAAATATTTTAAAATACAAATTAAATTTGTTTTTTTATTATTTAAATATTCAAATTGTTAACTAAAGATTTGCTTAATAGAACAGGTTACTAGGAAACCTTAATATTTAAATATTTGTCAAGAAGTAACTATAGAGTTATTTTTTGAATAATGCAAAACAAACTTTCATGTCTGAATTCAATTCGTAGTCAAATACGGACAATTTTTGAATATGTAAACACAAATAAAACGTCATTGAATAATAAAAATACATTTATAGAAAAGATCTCCACTATAAGGAAATAAAATTCTAGATTATTAGGGTGTAAAACTACTGGATATAAAACATGAACTATGCTTGATATACAAGTTTTAAGAAAGATACCAACTAAAATTAAATAAAAACAGTAAATTCTTACAATAATGCGATCTGTTTGGCATTATCTATAAAATTTGTAAACCTACATAAAACTTGCAGGGCAAACTTATATTTCTATTCAAGTACATATCCAGCAGCTAGCCGAATATAAGATTAACGATAAATAAAAGAACAAACTTTAATTTTAATCGAGTCTTTCGAAGCATTTTAAGGCCTGTTTTTAAATATAAACGCTTATAAGAATGATCGTAAAACATTACGTATAATTACACTAATATAGAAAATAATATGAATGAAATTCTTTTTAAATATAATTCCTTATTAGATCGATGTTAGAGGGAAAATGGTTTCTATATTAAGCTTAGGCCTATAGATATTAACATCGTGAAAAACACAAAAAACTAAAGAAAAACGAAAGTAGAGGATGAAAGTGTTGTTAATCCTTAGAGAATATACCGAAAGCAATCCAGTAACAATAAAAAAAAATTTTTTTATCTTTAAATCCGTTGAAAAGGTAACTTAAGTTACATCAATTCTATTCATACTAATATAACTAATATTATTTTATCTATTTATAAACTAGAAAATAATAACTAAAGAAACGGCGATGTAAAAAAAAGTAACCATTTAGAAATCCTCTTACTTCTAAGTTAATTTAACAATTCAGCTTTAATCTATAAAGTTCGTTCTCTTAATGAATAAATTAAGCGCATTTAATACGTTATTTAAAACAAATTGTAAAAAGATGACGTGGTTTAAAATATCGTACATACATTAATTAAAGTAGTTCGTTAATTAAAGTCTTTGAGTAATAGGAATCTATAAAAGTTCAAATGGAGGTCATTAGTTCCTCATAACGGCTTAATTGTTATTCTTATGACTTTAATACGGAATGAAAAGTCATTACTTGGGGAAGTAGACCATCACCTAGCCGATATGTATACATAGCCATTAGTTTTTTCCAAGAAATTTCATTTCATGTTCCTACCAAGAATTGAGTCGTAGGAATGTTAAACTAATCCATTTTTTTTTTAATCGTGACTAATATCTTTTCATTAATCAGCGTGTTTGTTTTTATTGAAACGTACAGAAAAAGCACTATAAATGTGTTTTAAATTAGAATAGGCCTATATCGGGAACAACGGAAAGACTATAAAGTCATTATGTAATTTATATAGAATCAATATTTTCGTAGGATTCATACATCAACTTCAATTGACGATAATAATGACTATTATCGTTCGTCCTAAATCTATTACTTGTAATCCGTTGATAATAATTTTAAGCGCAATTACCGAATACGAATTTAAATCAAGTTATAAAATTACGCAACAAGAATCCGACCTTTAATTTAATAATTATCCACGTGGTTTCGTGGTATATCGCAATGATAACTGGAAAAATAATTCCCATGGTTCGTATCCCGTCACGCGAATACTTTTAATATTATCGGCTGAGATAATTTCCGTAATTTAGATTTATTATTGGCAAGACGAAATCCTGCTGTTCTTTTATGCAAAATGTGCTTTTTAATCACGTCAGCGTGATCATTAAAAGTATTTGTGAATACGCGGAATCCAGTTTGTATTGATGTATCGAAAACAACCGTGAGAAACAGTCGGCCAATAGCGTCACTTCCGGTGTCATTCTGTACTGGAAATATCGTGGTACCCTGACCTTCGTGACGTCACAGATAGATCGGTGTGAAGGTATGTGAACGTGGGAAAATCATGCCGTGCCTTTTGTAGAACACGTTAGCTCTAATATCGGGTTAAACGAATCATTTAAAGGCATTAGCTGATTATAAATTCACTTTACGTGGAACACTCGGAATTATTACGCGATTAAATACTTTCGATGCGCAATTAATTTAATAGCCGTTTATACCGGCAGAAGACAGATTAATGTGAAAACAAATTCAAATATTGAAGACGAACTGGAATGGTTTTAAAATTTATATATCCGGATAATGTCCTTGTAGCCCGATGTGGACAATATAGAAAATATAAACAAAATTCAAGTTGTAAATATTTATGTAAATTTATAAAATTTCTTCTTGGCACTTTCTCTGTTAAGTTATAAACAGACAGATCTTCAGTTTTATGAAAAGAAAATTGTTTTATGTATTTAATGTTCAGTATTCTGAATTTTATAACGTATCACTATGCTATGAAAAGTATTTTAAATGTACTGTTTTTGTTCTTTACTTCTCACAACTCACGATATTTTTTCTCGAAAAGTAGAGAAAAATTTAAATTGACTATACTCTAACCTGTAATATAGAAATTTTAATGTAAATAATTTAAATAGGCTATATCTTGTATCTCGTACGTAAATTTTACAATTTTGTTTTCTCATCATATTTTTCTATTTTCAGGTTACTGGTTTATTGTATATAGCAATACAAGTTTACGTATTCAAACATAATTTATTGTTTCAACATTTTACTTAACATTTAATTGTTATTAATAATATATATACTAAACTGTCCTTACAATTGTTCAAATTTTTTTAAAGTTTAAAATAGCATGATGCATTACAATAGAGATCGATTTGCTTTATTCGTTATTCAAGTAAAGTAGTAAGAAATGAAAATAAAATAATGTAGGCCTTCGCTAGCAGATAGTAAGATATATATGTCGAGTGTATAAGACATAAATATGCAATTACCTACAGTTGATTTGAAAAACTGATCTAGATATTATTGAATGATTAATATTGTTTCGTACAATTTTAACATGAAAAACAGCACAGAAGAACATTCATAAACTTCGAATTGGTGACATAAGTTATATTTACAGGCATTATATGTTTTTTAGGACATTTTCGATTGGTGAAATATTCTAAAAAAAGTATGTTAGCATGTGCCAAGTTTGACACGCCAACATCTTGGATATGTCATACGTTTATATTACATTAGTTACATCAGCAACAGACAATTGACATTTTGACATTTCGACAGTTAAAATGTCCGAAGGAATTTTACAGAAGGTACGAAAAAAAAGATAAAATCTTGTATTTTGGACTGTTCAATTCGCTATTCTTGTACAGACATCTTATAACCCAGAAAACAACAGAAAAGTTATAGGAAATAAGGAGGGATGAGAAGGAAAAGCGAGAAGGCGATGGAAAATTTTCCATCGTAGCACAAATCATAGTCTCAAAATATTTCAAGTGAGATCACTCAGGAGATGAATTCGATCTACCGTCATTTTCAAGAAGGTAGAAGCTGGATAATATTACATCAGACAGTCGATGGATGTGTCAGATAGAAAGTTTAACTGGCTGATCGGACTGCCATCTATCTGATGGCATCTCAGAGGACACTTATTTAGTAATTTTAGAATTCTTCTTCACAGGGGAGCGAGAATTGATTATATGCTCTCTTACAAGCAGATAAAGTTAAAATGTTAGATAAGATCGAAGTTGTTCAATCGGAAACAAAACGATTTATATTACTCTAAAAGCAGTATAACTATATGGAATCCTAATGACATTTTTTACCTTCGTCTAATAGGTGTGTCATTATTTAAAACAATCGTTACTGGAAATAATGAATATAAATAATTCCAGAAATTATAAATTATCTTCGCTATAATAAAGTGTTTGTATTTAAAACAAAATCGATTTTTTACGAACATTATTTAATTCATGTACAATTGACTAACCAACAGAGACGGATAAAAAGAAGAGAACAAATCAATTAAAGGACGGCGACAGCGTTAAAAGTCTACCTGTTGCTCTCGTTCATCGGAGATTTTTTTCCTCTCTTTTCCTTCCCCACTACTTGCTTGTAGTCACGTGGTTCATATTTGTCAAAAGAGATTGAGTGGATGAAGTACGGGTAGGGTTAGGAGGGAAGAATACCCGATCAATCTCTAACCGAGCTAAGGGAAGACACAATGGGATGCAAATGCTTTCAACCCTTCTCTATTCCTAGAGGTAATGTTGTAAAGTCAATTAAAATCGCTCCCAGATCGCGACGTTCCCCTCCGCTGACGTGTAACTTTGCGGTAATGTATAACTCATTGCGTTAAAGTGGGCATTAAAGGGTGACTACTAAATGCCACAGAGGGGAAGCAACTCCAAAGAATTGATTTCCGCAATGTTGATACGCTTGATTATTTTTAATGGCGCTTTTTTTAAATCTTTATTGCTAATTAAATAACTCGTATTCTAATCAATTATTTTTTTAATCAAAAAGTAACTTATATTTTTATTCTCTTCTCATAAATAATTTTTTTAAAAATCGTTTTATAATTAAATTTTTAAAATTTTTGCATAATAAAAATCGATGAAATAATTTTTTTAAATAATAATAATATGAAGTTATTTTAGAATACGAAGTCACGTTTTCTGAAGATATCTGCATTGTTGATGCATTCTCAACAGTTTATTTTATGCGTAAGAAGAATGTTTTCTCACGCTACGCTATCATCACTATCGGTCCAAGTGGCATTCTTGAATGTCTGTAAGCAGAAAAACCTGGGAAGTGTGTGTCAGCAGATACCACGAAATAGCCAGTGTTGACGGCAAACTTGCTAGCAATCAGATTGACGATGGCTCTGGATGGATGAGTCAAGCTAAGCTAGACTCATATTCCCGTTTCTTACTTATAGAAAGTCACATGATTGGTCGCGTTTATGTCATGTGAAGTGGCAAAAGACGAAAGGATAATCCTTAGTTTACTAGATGTTTCAGTTGGCTGGACTGTCCAGCGACATTTCAGCGCTAAGCTGTCACCGTGGAATGATGAACGGGATGTCCAACAAATTTGACATCATATCCTCTACAACGTTTTCTAGCCGTATTGATATAATATAACGAATTGCATAACAAATCCGATACGCATCAAGCTCTCTTTCAGAATTTTCTTTGATAAATTAATATATTTTATTAAATTTAAGAGTTTGTTTTCTGCATTTAATACAAAATATAATCATATTTAAATTACTAACACAAGAAAGAAAATTTATTATAGAAAAACAAATTTATGGTCTTCACACAAATACATTTAGATCTACAACCGTGATTCCCGAAAGAATGTCCATCCACGTCTGTGTCGGCATAAAATTACTAACAAGATTTCTCTCCCCTAGATTTTTATTTTTGCTAAGATTAATATTAGCATTCTTTTTGATCAGACATCAGATCCAATTTCTTCAAAAAATGTTAAAGGAATTGTTAGTCTCCTTACACGATAAGAAACAATATATCATCAAGTGTTTTATGAGACATACGAAATAGGTATTCATAATTCTTCCAGTAACGCTCTTTATTTCTTCTAGCCATAAAATCAGATGTATCTATCACTTAAATGTTCAAAAAGAATAGACTTGGCTCTAGAAGATGTTTGTTGGTATACTTTCATTTTAGGTAACCTACTCTCCTATATGAGGGTGTAAATTTACAACCTTAGATGACATCTAATATGGCTGCTCCAAGTAAATATCCAAAGTAACAAATACGTCTTATATAACAAAACAAATAACTCCAATCTACATATATAAATCTCTAGTTTAAATTGATTTTCACTTTATTTTCCACATATTCCTTATTTAGCAGAATCAAAATTAAAAAAAATTTCAGCTTTTTATAATTATAAAATATGGAAATAAATATAAAAATATTAATAACAAAACCTCATCTTCTGAGAGAAAGGAAGAGATAAGATAAATGATCAAAAAAACGAAAGAAAAAAAAACTGAAGCTTGTTTTTTCTTCTGTCCATGCAAAGTTCAATTTTCTTTAAATCCTAGAAAGTTTAATATATCTGACGTGTAGGAAGGAAAGTCTAATATTTTTTTACTCCGTCAAGAAGTCTGGATTTTAAGGAAGGGTGGAACGAATAAGGGGGGGTAATACACGTCAGCTATAATCTGTTACGGAAGACTGTTGGTTCTTCGGGATGTAACCAGCAGCTGTCAGAAGCGATTTCTCGCGAATGTGGTTTAGGATTAGAAATGACTGACTCGCTCTCATTCTCCACTTACTGTGCACACGACTAGAGAACTTAATACTCTTCTTTTTCTCGTCACAGTATTACGTTTCGTAATTCATATAACAGTCGATTAAATTTTGCTTCCGATAGAAAAATTAGGATTCGCTATGGATATTGAATAAATGTTATTGCATAACTATAACTAATCTTACCAATTTTAATGCCAAGTGTCGGTTCTCTGGGTTAATTTTATCGATAGTCTTGATTAAACTTTATCGATCACAAGATAAAGTATTTGCATATACGCTACAGTTCTGTAACATTTATACGTAAAATATTTTAAAAATTTTACATATAATTTGTCTTACTACTAAAAGATTTTCATTTTTAAATTATATAATAAAGTAAAATCTAAAATTCCGTAATATACTTCTTTAAAATATACAAATGTATAGTACGTGTTATAAACTTAAAATAAAATTTAAAAAATATCTAAAATATCGATTTTTATACTTTATTATAATTTATATTTATGTTGAAAATAAATTATAAAATGTAGTTTTAATAAGATCGTATTGTAGCCTGTAGGATAGATTTAAATGTATAATGTTTAAATTGCAGCTCATTAGTTTACGAAGAGTTTATTTAAAATCTATTATTAACCTATTATTTAAAATCTATTTTAAATCTTTGCCATCATCTGATATTTGATATAATCTATTTAAAAAAAATTAATTTTATTTAGAATAATTAATAAATAGATTTTTTAAAAATAAATACATTTTCATTAAAATTTATTCAAATAAATTTGCAGTCTGGCATAGAAATAATTTTTAAAACTTTAATTTAAAATAAGAAATAATATTTAATTTTCTAGATGAATTATGAATAAATTATAAGAAATTTGAAAAC